>NC_047585.1:19210800-19445800 GCF_011004845.1 Esox lucius
GAATCGTATGACCAGTTCTGCATGCATTTTATCGTTTTGGGGAACTTATTCAGGGAAATCCTCCAGAGCCGTTGCCCAATTGCTGCTCCACTTATGAGCCATGCACCCATGGTACACCTGACAATGTCTTGTCTAGGAGGGAAAGGAACTACCACTAACCATCGCCTGAAATGTTATTCTTTGAAAAGTATTGTCTCATTCACTTGAGATTTGAACCTCAGAAGTGTCTGTATTGTCTTTTAATGTTGTTTTATATTAAAGTATTTTGAGATGTGATGCATTATTGTGTGCTTATGCTTCTGTTTGACTGAAATGTTTTTATTGTTTCCAAAATGTAAACTCCCAAATTCACATTTATTACATTCTCTAAATCAGTCAAGAACAACATATAAAAATTGCCAAAAATCACCAGTGAATATGCCTGAACTCAGTATTGTGAAGGATATATAAATGAATGCATGTTTTGTAATGCACCAGGTGGTTGCAGTTAAAGGCTTATGAAGAAACATTTGTCATGACAAACTACAACCACAGCCTCAGTTTTAGTTCTGGCTAAAAGCGCACACCAAGCAGGAAGTCTCTCAAACTAGGGCCAGCAAACATTCACTTCCCTTTCTTACACCTGAAATAATACAAATTCTACTTACAGCAACTGCTGATCTTAACAGAAACTCAATCTTGAACTCCCACAGTGCCACAGAAATAGAACCAGACAATGTACATACCAAATGGTATGAACATAATGTCAGAGGAAAATCCCACAAAAAGGAAAGCAGGGGGAGGGGCACCCAAGTACAAACAAGCTGTCATTTGTTTTATTGATTATTATATCATTTCATACATAGTTTGATGACAGCTGAAATCTGTTGTGTCTTATAATAAAATGTAAACACTCATTGCTCTCCATGATGACTGAACAGGCTACGATGTTTAAAAAAAAAAAAATACAAGAGACAGTACATGAAGACAGAATGTATAAAAATGATATGGCCTGTTACAGTTACCACAGATTCTTAATGTCCTTGTAATGACTGCCAACTAAGTTTGATATTTTAAGGACCCGCCTTGGTTTGGGACAAATGTTCTGCCTCTTAGAAACAATCTAGGAAATATTTCATTATTTACAGTCATCAAGGTTTATAAGCATTGGGAAATACTTGAGACAGCTGGATGCAACACACATCCACACCGGATTGGTCACTTTTCTATGGTCTTCCACACAGATTGGTTGTTCACTTACAGAACGCTTCTACACCCTCTTCCTGCGATCAGACCCTTCAGTCCGCGCCGTCTCATGGATTTACGGTAGCGGCAAAGTTGTGATCGTTGTGAGGGATGAGAGGACAGCAGCTCAGAACTGCAACCACAGAGGAATGGGCAAGCATTAAAACACTGTCTCATGAGCCCCACTGACTCGTCCACATTTCTATAAACAATAGAATCTAGATTGTTGTCTTACATTCTTGAGGAACTCCTCTGCTACGATACGGGCACGGGCATTGACAGAGAGCTTCATCTCGCTGATCTCCTTATCAATCTCCTCCATAAATGTGATAACAAAGTCCACCAGCTTGTGCTTATACATCTGCTCTGTGTGGAAGTTGGTGATAAGGAAACTGATGTCATACTCCTGGATTAAAGGACAGAGATATGGAACACAGGAACACATTAGTAAGTCTCAACATCAGAGAGACCTAACAACACCAGTTGGATTGTTACCTTTGTGTCAATTATTGCTTCTTAACCCTTATAGGGGTTTTTCACCCCTAGTACAAAACTTTGAGATAAATTCTTATTTTTCACCTCAACCGGTTTCCTCCTGAGAATAAAGAAGTTCTCCGCTCTCATCATCATGAAGCGCATGAACTTGTGGCAGAGGATCTTCTCGATCTCATCAGCCTGATGGAGGGAGACAAATGAGAGCACCAGTCTGTTTCTCCATTACACACTTTTAAAATTGACAGATAACATCAAGATATTGGAAGGGTGAAAATGAAAGCAAAAAAACTAAAAGCGGCACATTCTCTGACCTGTTTCACAGCAATGCTGACTCGCACAGAGTTGATGGAACCCTCAATGAGGACCTTCTCTTTGTCATTGCGGCTGATCACCACAGGCTGTAGGAGGAGCTCTTTACTACTCCTGTAATGGAAGAAGAGAGTCGGTCACAAATTAAAACTAATATCAATATGTTGACTGAGATAGCAGGAGATTGGGGGATTAAAACACAGAACAACTCACCGGACCTCCACCTCTGGTTTGTTGTGTCGCTCCACCACCTGGGAGGAGAAGTTCTCTAGACACAAGGCGGCCTGCAGGGTGGCACGCACAGCGTTCAGGTACGGGCGCAGGGTCGCAGTCTGAGGACAACCACAGAAATCTTACAAATGATAACCATCCATCCCCCCAATTTCTGAGTGATTTACAAATACCTTCTCATCTCTGACAGACTCACCCAGCTTGTTACTGCAAAACGTATTTAGGCATTTCACCCATTTATATTGCGAATTCTGTGGTGTTGTCAGAGCTTTCAGCATCTAGCTGTAATGCAATCATAGGAATCTGACAAGTAGCTACTAGTCCAACTGGCTTGCTTTGATCCGTTCTTATTTAGGACGCCTCTTAACGTCCACATGCATCTGTGCAACTATTAAACCACCAGAATACAGTGGACAATATCGTTTAACATGAAAAAAATACAATATAATGGTTATTTCTGATTAAAATAGAGCTTAAATTCACTCACCATTTCTCTGTTCTAGTGGGTTTGGGTTTTGAAGGCGGAAGTTGTTCTGCCACGCCTGCATTCAACCCGATTCAACCTACTCTTCTTCCTCTACATTTTCATAGACGCATCCATTTGGTTTTCTCACTTTCTAGGGGAGTTAAAGAAAATTCGATTTTCGGTCGTGAAGTATTTTTTAGCTGCTTATCATATTACGACCTAATGTATCATTATATTTATAACTGTATATACATTTGTGATGTATATAATATATTGTTCCCTATTATTCATTTTATTTTCCTTACAAGAAATGCACTTCCCGAAATTTGAGATGGTTCTTGCCAAATGTACCATTCTACAATTTGTTTGACACTCTTTTTTCTTCACCTAATTATCAGTAAAATAGATTTTAAAATTACAATTAATTTAGGTCTCTGACAAATATTATGTTATTAAATGTTATTTATGTTAACTAACTTAAATAATTGCATGTTAATGCATTTCCTGAATATTCCTACCCCCCGTTTTCCTTAGATGGCTCAGTCAATAATGGATGCCAGGCTAAAGAGGTAAACATTGTTGTATTAATATTTTAAAACAAACCCTTTTATATTATATGTACGTGGTGCATTTTCTATCTAGGCAACTTCTTGTCGTATACCTTTCTTAACTGCATTTGGGGTTTTAACGGAAATGATGAATGGTCAGGTTAGCTTTGTTCCGACGCACACCGGTCATTGAGCTCAGATGACGACTGCAGTGTGTGCTAAAAAGCTAGGGTAGGTAGCTCTATTATACGTTAGCAAGCAAGCAAGCTAGCTAGCGCTAGTGTTCACAATTATTTCGATGGGATTCACCCACGTTGTTCCCAGTCTTGAACCTATTATGCACTAGGTTAGAAACGTTAATTTTTGTAGTGTGATGGTGCATTGTTGTTTTAAAGATATGAGTGTTACTCTAAATTAATCACACAACATGATGTTCACACCCCCTTCATTTAATCTGCACTGCTTTCAGTACATTTGAAATAAAAACATGCATGTCTGACAGACAAAGAGCTATTTTACTTTGTTTCACGTATAATATCAATCAGTGAATATTTGTATGATCAATGATGCTCTTCATTTATCCTTCTCCACAGACATAGCCCGCTCTAACCATCATGATGAGTGAACTGAAGGACTGCCCGCCGCTAAAGTACTACGACTTCAAGCCAGTAGAGCATGTCAAGCTGTGCCCCCGCTACACTGCAGTGCTTGGGCGTTCAGAGGACGATGGTATTGGTATTGAGGAGCTGGACACACTGCAACTGGAGCTGGAGACTCTCCTGTCCTCCGCTAGCCGGCGTCTCAGAGCTCTTGAAGAACAGAGACAGGTACCCAACTGACATCTTAGATGATTTCACACAACCCTTGTGTACCTTTGGTGCCACCGGATAGTCTAAGGATTTAGTTGTCTCTTTGCTCTACTTTTAGCTGTTGAACATACCTCTGTTATTTTGGATGTGCAATATATTTACCTGCCTTAGTTTATTTCTAAACTAAAAAGGTCTAATACGTGATTGGTCTATTCTTTCTTAGATCCTAACAGACTGGCAGGATAAGAAGGGGGACAAGCGCTTTCTGAAGCTGGGAAAGGACACAGACCTCTCTGCCTCATCACGTCACAAACCTAAAAAGCAGAAACTCGATGGAAAGGGCAGTCATGGGCCTGGGCCTGGTCCTGGACGACCAAAATCAAAAAATGTGCAGCCAAAAGTCCAGGAGTACGAGTTAAGTGAGGATCCTCAGGACATTCCCCGTAATCCTAAGAATGATGCCCCCAACAGGTCAGTGATAACCACATCTGAGTTCTGAGGTCACTGACAAACCACATCTCACAGAGTTCTGAGGTCCCTGACAGACGCAGACAAAAGCTGGTCTGTTTGATTATGTCTGTTTTTCATTAAATAACATGCCTGGTACTTGTAAAATGACTTTTTTATACACTGCTAAAAAAATTAAGGAAATGTGTAATCATCACTATATAACACCAAGTCAATTAAACTTCAGGGATATCAATCTATTCAGTTAGGAAACACAAGTGATTGGGAATCAATGTCACCTGTTTTGGTGCAAATTAAAGTGACAACAGGTGCACTGGAGAGGCAACAGAGGTAACCCCCAAAAAGGGAGAGGTAACCCCCAAAAAGGGAATGGTTTTTCAAGTGGTGGCCACAGACTCACTCTGTTGCCTAACAGGAGCAGCACTGCCAGAGCCCTACAAAATGGCCTCCAGCAGGCAACTGGTGTGCATGTTTCTGACCAAACTGTGGCATGAGGGCCTGATGACCTTTAGTGGGACCTATGCTCACAGCCCAGCACCGTGCAGCTCGATTGGCTTTTGCCTGAGAACACCAGAATTGGCAGGTCCGCCATGGAAACCCTGTTTTCCGCACATGCAAGTGCAGGTTCACACTGAGCATGGACAAACGAGAGAGTCTGGAGACGCCTTGATGAACCTTATGTTGCCTGCAACATCATCCAGGATGACCGGTTTGGCGGTGGGTTTGTGATGGTCTAGGGGGGGCATTTCCTTGGAGGGTTGTACAGACCTCCACGTGCTAGCCAACAATACCCTGAATGCTGTTAGGTACCAGGATTAAATCCTTAGACCCTTCGTCAGACCTTACCCTGGTGAAGTGGGCCCTGGGTTCCTTCTGGTGCAGGACAATGCCCAGCCTCATGTGGCCAGAGTGTAGGCAGTTCCTGGATGACGAAGGCATTGATGCAATTTGACTGGCACTCGCGTTCCCCAGACCTAAATCCCATTTAGAAACTCTGGAACGTTATGTATCGTGCATCCAACGCCGCCAAATAGCACCATAGACTGTCCAGGAGCTCACTGATCCAGGTCTGGGTGGAGATACCCCAGGACACCATCCGCTATCTCATCAGGAGCATGCCCAGACGTTGTCAGGAGTGCATACACACATCAGGCACATGGGGTATACTACTGAGTCACATTATGAGTGGCCATGATGAAATTCAAACAAGTTGGAACAGCTTGTGATTTCAATTGTTTACTTAGATTTTCATCATTACTTAGAGTTTGAATCCAGCCCTCAATCGGTTGGTGGTTTTGGTTTCCATCGACTGTTGTTTCCATCATTTTGTTCTCTACTAATTGCACAATAATTTGTTACAGTAAAGATAATAATTCTACAGTAAAGATTTTGATCTTTAATATATTTCCTTAATTGAGACCTGATGTGGTTTAAGTATTCCCTTATTTTTTTCTGAGCAGTGTACATACCTTAGGTTTTGGAGTGTGTTTATATCTTGTGTTTTGTAGTCTATATGTTGTTATGGTATGGTTGCATCTATTGTGTGTTCTTACCTTGTGTTTTTATATTGTGCATGTAGCCTATGTTTCATATAGAGTATTTGCATCTTTTGCAGATTTTGGGCATCAGTAGAGCCATACTGTGCTGACATTACAAATGAAGAAATTCGGGTTCTGGAAGAACTCCTGAAGCCCCCAGATGATGAGGCTGAATACTACAAGGTACAATATTGAAAGTCTGGAATAGTATCCCTTTGTGTTTTGTTTCATGTTATGCTCATTGCACTATAATAGCTTTCTTACCTACTTGTCAGGTCCCATACATTTTGTCTTATGGTGTGTTGGATTGGTGTGTTTCTCACATCCTAACCATGGAAAGACCATAGCTAGCTTAAAAGCGTTGTATTGATTATATTGTGTAGATTCCGGCCCTGGGAAAACACTACTCTCAGCGATGGGCTCAGGAGGACCTACTGGAGGAGCAGCGGGAAGGAGCGCGAGCCAACGACAAGAAGAAAAGCCTTATGGGACCACTGTCTGAACTTGACGCCAAAGGTGAAGGCAAGCTATGAGATGAGGAGAGTGATCAAATACAGCATGTTTTGAGTGAATACGTCTTCACAAATAGGTCTTCTAGGTGTTCATCTCCCCCTAGCATTTGTGCTGAGGTGATCATGTGTATTCATGATATGAGGGGGCTTTTATTCTGTCAGATGTGGATGCCCTGCTAAAGAAGTCAGAGTCCCAGCACGACCCCCCAGAAGATGGCTGTCCCTTTGGTCCTCTCACACAGCGGCTCCTTCAGGCTCTTGTTGAGGTCACTTATCCATTTAGTGTTGTTTATGCACTAAATCTTAAACAATGCCTATTTTAAACTCATCTCTGCAAATAACTACTTGATTTCAGAAAGTCGTAATTAAGCGGTGTAACTTTAATTATTTGTTTTTGTCTTGCAGGAGAATATCATATCGCCCATGGAAGATTCTCCAATCCCTGACCTATCAGGGAAGGATGGTGGAAACGATGCGGCGGGGACATCACCTCGCAGCCAGGGCAAATCTTTCAGGTAGATATCCTTATCCGCAGCTGATGAGTACCGCAGTCACTGCGTACTTCTACCATTTCCCTCTGACCAGCCCACTGTCCCTCTTTCCTAGTGTTCCTCATACTCGCTCCCTAGAGGCCCGGATCAAGGAGGAGCTGATCGCTCAGGGGCTGCTGGATTCTGAGGAGCGGCCCGGAGCGGGTGGAGACTCGGAGGATGAGGTGCTGGCTGAGCTCCACAAGAGGCAGGCTGAACTGAAAGCCCTGAGTGCCCACAACCGATCCCGAAAGCAGGAGTTACTCCGGTATGAGAACAGGAGAAAAGTGCATGGAAGAAATGTGAAATGAGAGATAAAGGTCCATGAAGGATATGCGCTGACATTCATGATAAGTTGGACTAGTTGAAGGCGTCACATGGCATCCTTCTTCATCTTACATCAATCACTGCATTCTGCGGTAGAATACCAGAACACATGGCAAACTGGTACTTGATTTGAATATTATTAAAAACATGCCTCAGTGTTCATCCTTCTCTCTATCCCTTCCTTCGTTGTCCTCACAGCCTGGCGAAAGAGGAGATGCGGAAGCAGGAATTGCGCCAGAGAGTCCGGGTGTCTGATAATGAGGTCATGGAGGGCTTCCGTCGCATCATGGCTGCAAGACAGAAGAAACGCACACCAACAAAGAAGGAGAAAGATCAAGCATGGAAAGCACTGAAGGAGAGAGACAGCATCCTCAAGCTTTTGGATGGCTAAAGGGGCAGTGGGAGTGAGGAGACATTTTCCAGTCTGACTATGTATACTGTTGTAAGTGTGTCTGTGATCATACACTTCACTCCATAGTAGCCATTAACCTTTTATCACATTTTCTTACTCTATATAACTCTCCATTGGAAATCCTGTGAGTACTTACAATGATGTAGTATTATTTTCATAGTGGTTGAAACTCAATGTAAAAAATGGACGCATGCTTTTATTGTTTAGATTGTATGAATATGATAACTAAACTTGTAACGTAGAGTTTTTATGATTGGAACATCCTTACCCGAAGAGCTCATGAGGATTTAATTTTGTACTTATGTGTACATAACTGCCATTTGTTTTGTAACAGCTATTGTTTTTTTCAACTGGCATTTTCCAAGGTCTGTGTTGATTTGGTTTTTATTTCATTTTCAATGTTATACATTGTATCTATAGAATGAAAATAATGAATGTTTAAATGAATAAATATCACTAAATAGATTGCCATTGCATCTTTGTGCCATTTACTTTGACATAAAACAATGATTTTTATTGCATTATTTTCTAAATAACGACAAAACAGAAACCATGAAAAAAAAATGGAAAAAGAACAGATGTGGTAGAAAAAGTGTACAAGCAACAAGGATAACCGCACCCTGGAGAGGATTGTGAAACAAAACCCATTCAAAAATGTGGGGGAGATTCACAAAGAGTGGACTGCAGCTGGAATCAGTGCTTCAAGAACCACCAAGCACAGACGTATGCAAGACATGGGTTTCAGCTGTCGCATTCCTTGTGTCAAGCCACTCTTGAACAAGACACAGTGCCAGAAGCGTCTCGCCTGGGCTAAAGACAAAAAGGACTGGACTGCTGCTGAGTTATGTTCTCTGATGAAAGTACATTTTGCATTTCCTTTGGAAATCAAGGTCCCAGAGTCTGGAGGAAGAGAGGCACAGAATCCACATTGCTTGAAGTCCAGTGTAAAGTTTCCACAGTCAGTGATGGTTTGGGGTGCCATGTCATCTGCTGGTGTTGGTCCACTGTGTTTTCTGAGGTCCAAGGTCAACGCAGCCGTCTACCAGGAAGTTTTAGAGCACTTCTTGCTTCCTGCTGCTGACCAACTTTATGGAGATGCAGACTTCATTTTCCAACAGGACTTGGCACCTGCACACAGTGCCAAAGCTACCAGTACCTTGTTTAAGGATCATGGTATCCCTGTTCTTAATTGGCCAGCAAACTCACCTGACCTTAACTCTATAGAAAATCTATGGGGTATTGTGAAGAGGAAGATGCCATATGCCAGACCCAACAATGCAGAAGAGCTGAAGGCCACTATCAGAGCAACCTGGGCTCTCATAACACCTGAGCAGTGCCACAAACTGATCGACTCCATGCCACACCGCATTGCTGCAGTAATTCAGGCAAAAGGAGCCCCAACTAAGTATTGAGTGCTGTACATGCTCATACTTTTCATGTTCATACTTTTCAGTTGGCCAACATTTCTAAAAATCCTTTTTTGTATTGGTCTTAAGTAATATTCTAATTTTCAGAGATACTGAATTTGGGATTTTCATTAGTTGTCAGTTATAATCATCACAATTAAATGAAATAAACATTTGAAATATATCGGTCTGTGTGTAATGAATGAATATGATATACAAGTTTCACTTTTTGAATGGAATTACTGAAATAAATCAACTTTTTGATGATATTCTAATTTCATGACCAGCAGATTTCTTTCTCGGAGAGATTTTGAATGAAAAAGGTTACTTGGTGACTGCATATGTTGTCCAGCAGGGGGCTACCCATATTTTGACTTCGCTTTGCATAATGTTTAACGAACTGAATCCGCACTTGTGATTGCTACGCTGTTCTACTGTCCAGTCCCTACTGCAGAGGAAGTTTATAAAACGGTAAACTAACATGTGTTACTGTGTAAATACTAATAGATATTGATGTGGTTCTCCCCTTTTTTTAACCATCAACTAATCCGTAGCTTCCTAGGAAGCTGTGATAAAATAATGTTTCATTATTGTTAGCTAGAAAGCTATGCTAACACACAGCTTCCTTAGTAGAACTATACATGTTACAGCTAGATAACGTTTTAATTAACCCACTGCTTGAGATACCGACAAACGAACTAAACGGTTTCCACGGTATGTATACATAATGCATGCATTTCATGAATGTATGTTGTATCAGACTGCTCTGGGATTACTGGCCTGAAAATGTGCGGGAGGACTGCTTGTACTCTTGCGGCAGATGAAGTCAGCCGTGCTTCTCAGTACAGAACCCGCGGAGGGCAGCGGCGACAGCCCAAGTGGAAAGATGGCGATTCGGATAACTACAGACCTTCCTACAACAAGAGCCCCCAGTCATTGAGCCCAGTGTTATTGTCCCAAAGACATTTTGACAAGGTGAACGTTTGTAAAAACTGAGGCAGATAATCTGACCCTGGTTAGCGGGTGTCATTTGAATTGTCTGGAAGGAGACGTTTCCCTTATTAACTGGAACGTCCCCATCGTACTTCTATCCCTCAGAATTCCCCAGTGGATGTGTGTGTGCTGGCAGCAATGCGTTGGGGTCTGGTGCCTTCCTGGTTCAAGGAGGATGACCCCAACAAAATGCAGTACAGTACCAACAACTGTCGCAGTGAGAGCCTGCTTGAGAAGAAGTCCTACAAGGTGAATGAGTTCACTTAATTTCCACATTTCTCATTATGCAAATGATGGCTTGATTTAATTTGAGTATCATTTTGTGTAACCCAATCAGATCTTAAGACAAAAAATAAATATAAAAAATGGAATGTATTATTCATCATCATTTCTATATTTTTTAAATGATATTTCAGTTTGACTTTTCAGGACTTCTGGGGCCACAGGCAGCTGACTATGTACCTCGCCTAATGGTAGTTACTGGCACTGCTGCATGCATCCTCAAAATTGTCATGAACAAAATGTATGTGCTGTGTGGTTCCAGGATCCGCTGCTGAAAGGACAGCGCTGTGTTATCCTAGCCGATGGCTTTTATGAATGGAGGAGGCAGGAGAAAGACAAGCAGCCCTTCTTCATCTACTTCCCCCAGACCCAAGGACCTGGTCGTTTGAAAACAGAGGACCAGCTTGAGCTGCCCTGTAAGAAAGAGCCGCAGACATGCACTTCTGAGGAAGACAATGTAGACCTCAAGAAGGTGGGCTGAGCTGACACTGCAGAACCATACTGACACACACACAACTGGCTAGGGTCTGTTTCCACTAGTGACCCTAGCCTTCTCAAAAACACTATCACATTTTCTTTTTAGCATTTAATAATATAAGCATTGCTTTATTATTCATCACTCTATGCATGAAGCACATTTGTGTGTCTTGTATAGGAGGACAAAGAAGACAGTGAGTGGACAGGATGGCGGTTGCTGACCATTGCTGGGCTGTTTGACTGCTGGACGCTCCCTAGTGGTGGAGATCCCCTCTACACCTACACAGTTATCACAGTAAAAGCATCCCCTAATCTTCAAGGCATCCATGACCGGTATGGCTTCAGTCTCAAGCATCACTGTTTCTATTTATTAGAGTTTGAGTATGTAGGATTGCCAATGATTGTGCTTGTTATCCAGGATGCCAGCGATTCTGGATGGAGAGGAGGAGGTCAGAAGATGGCTGGATTTTGGTGAGATGAAGTCATTAGATGCCCTTAAACTGCTTCAGTCTAAAAACACACTGACCTTTCACCCGGTCTCTTCATTGGTCAACAACTCTAAAAACAACTCCCCTGAGTGCCTGCAGCCAGTGGATCCTCAGGCTAAGAAGGTACAACTACCCGACGGTCAGACCTTCACGTGTTCAGTTCTTGAATAACTTATGGTTCTAAGGTTTTCGCAGACCAAACAAGTCTACATTTGAAACCTTAAGGGGATTCTGCACCATACCACATTTAACTCAAAGAGGTTCTCTACCATCCATGTACTACATTAAACACTGTAAAGAGGTTCTCTACCATCCATACCACATTTAACATCATAAAGAGATTCTTGAACATTCATACTACATTAAACACTGTAAAGAGATTTTCAACCATCCATACAAAATTTAACACCATAGAGACTTTGTATTGTACCGTACTAGATTCAACATTTAAACAGGTTATATACTATACTGCATTTAACACGTTAACAGGTTCTGTATCATACATTTAACACTGAACAGGTTCTGCACCATACTACATTTAGCACCTTAAACAGGTTCTATACCATCCTCAATTTAACACTGTAAACAGGTTCTATACCAAACTAGATTTTCTTCCCAATCTCATTCATTTATACACCTTTCCTTCCCCAGAAGCCATCAGCCAGCAGTAAAATGATGATGGGCTGGCTGAAGAGCAGCACGCCTTCAAAGAGGAAAGAGCCAGACACTGGGGACCTCAAAGAGGAAAGGCACATGGGAGAGGCCAGGCCTGAGAAACAGCCCAAGAACACAGGTCCTCTCCAACAGTGGCTGCAGGGAGCCGCTAAGAAACCCCAGACCAAATAAGTGGGACAGAAACAATGACTGGCTCTGAAGAGGGAAATAAACTGAACAATGTTGGACATGTTGTCTTTATATTGGTGTGATTGAGGTGGAACAGAGCAAATGGCCTCCAATTGTTTTCAATTCTGTCTGGCGTCAGTTAAAGATAATGTTATTAAACCTTTCACATATTTAGATGATACTTTGTTAGGTGTCAACCTTCACTAGTGAACAATTGACATATTTCTGTACGACTATGCAAATCTACACATTTTAATGTACTTGTCTTCCAACAGGTGAGTGTATGAAACATGGCTTTCTCTTTTCTACTTACAGTAACACAGACAGATTCTTTACCGTTTATTATTGTTATTACTTGAAACCCAAAGACCATTTTCAAACAATGTGGATGAAGTGCATTTATCATTTCATTATTAATACAATGATTAATGCTTCCCATATTTTTTGTAAGGTTTGTTTTCTATCTTGTCCTCTATATGATTTGGACATTGTAATTGAAACTCTAAACACAATATATGAACAGACAGTAAAATATCTGATAGGTTAAAAAAGAAATATCAAGCACTTAAACAATTTGCCAACCTGAGCTATCGGCAGAGACAGGAGCCGTCTTTATCTGCTTTTAACATGTTTCCTTTGTTCAGATCTTGTCTTTTAGCACGATCAGATAACGTGTCTTCACCTCATCTACACATGTCCAAAGATGTGTCCAAAATCCAAATGTGGAGAAGATCCTGACAAAGGCCATATACTAGAACCAGATACATGAACAGGTTAAAGGTTTGCAAATATACAGTCTTGCAACAGTTAAGTGTAAAAAGAAGACAATACCGAGGTACTAGCTAATAGTAATAACTACTAGTAATGAGTCATACCCCAGACAAATCTTTGTCCCCTCCAAAGCAGTCAGCTAGGACATTCTCCCTGATTCTACTCCCTTGTGTCAAGTCTCAAAACGACAAATCTGCTGCCTGCCTATCCTCATTCAGAAACACAATGTTGAGGGAGATGATCGAGCTTGGCAGCAAACTCAAAATTCACACTGCCTCTTTACCCTTCATTTAATTTATTTTGGCTCCAAAATGAGGTGTCTTTAACCCTATTCACACAGATCCAGTATTACTAGAGAACATTGGTGAAGAATGTCTGTATTCTGGTGGACAATTTGGATAGAACAAATTATCCCATCTTTTTCACTCCAATAAATCTGCAGTGATATCAGAAGACGGGAGGTTTTTATACCTTGTGTGAATACATCAACATGCCTTGATAATAACAGGATACACTGAATTAGCTACAAAATGTATATTATCTGTTACCATCACATTCAAATTGAGGAAGTGTGATCATAATCATTATTTTAGCAATCCTCACAAGACATGCTAAATACCTCCAGCCAGCGCATGAGAGCTAAACACTTGTACAATGTTTAAATATTTCTTAGCATGAAAATACCAATACTGGACAAACCCATATTTTAGGGATGGGTGGGGAGTTAATCTGGTCAGCTAGTTGTCCCTACCCCCGTGGAGTTGGCCATCTTGATACATTACATTTCTCTTGTTTCTAAACCCTAAGTAAAAACTGCCAACAAGGCAGATTTGGACAAGATACATGTAGTTTTAAGCTTGTGCACCTAATTACATAACCTGACCTCCCCCAGGGAACACAATCTTGTGCGAATAGGGCTTTAAAACAGTTTGAAAACATCTACATGAAAACAAAGTGCAAAGAAATGTATTGAACAACCCATTTCTATGTTGGACCTAATAGTTCACATCCAAGCCAATGAACACATCTCTTTGGGTAGAACATTACCAACACACTCTTTCACACACTTATATAAATGATTCATTCTGATTCTTCATAACTGGAACTTTGGGAGTGAACTATGTACGTCACCCCTTGAAATGTCATGTAGGTTTTTTTCCTGTAGATTTGGGTGTACATTATGTGTAGTTGGGTCACGCTATGGAAACTGTGGTTATCCTAAAAAGGTCTTTGAGCCATGGGGGATATGTCATGTTATTAAATTCTCTAATAACCGTCTGGGGGTTCTTTGGGCTCGGAGACTCATCTGGACAGTAAATGTGTGATGTGGCAGACAATGGGTGTGAGTGTAACATTTGTGTGTGTGTGTGTGTGTGTAAAGTATACTTTACTAGGAGCGGGATTCTGCTGGCATCTAAGAAGGCCAGTTATAATATTGGGCAGAGGGGAGCACACAGTGGAGTGGGGATCAGGGGTAGACAAGGCAAGACAGGGTAGCAGGGCCGACCGTCGGGCCCCTGGAGGCCTCCTAGGTCCTCAGCAGCTGCAAGCTTCTGCCGACGGCTTGGCCCGTTCATTCCTGTCCAGCTTGATTGGTTCTGGGAACTCGTTGTACAACTCCACCTCTGTCTCCTAATGGAAGAAAAACACCAGATGCTACCCTTTTCTTGTTTTTACTTCCAACATGCATGGACATCAAGACATCAATACTGTAAATGAAAAACCCACACGTGGCATCAGACTCAGCTCCGCTAAGCTCTCCAAGGACCCCCCCTCCCCACCTGTTTAAGAGCGTTGCGTGCGATAGTCTGGAAAGCCTGCTCAACGTTGATGGCCTCTTTGGCGCTGGTCTCGAAGTAGGGTATGTTGTTTTTGCTCTGACACCAGGCCTGCGCCCGTTTGGTCGTCACCTGGCATACAAACACAGGGCAGCTGTCATTCTGGGAATCACCTGAGGTACTCGGGTCTCGACTAATTTACATTTGAGTTGTTTAGCCGACGCTGCTAACGCTACACATTAACACACCTGTCTGTTCTCCAGGTCGATCTTGTTGCCTAGCACGACGAAGGGGAAGTTCTCGGGGTCTCGGGGGCTGGCCTGGATAAGGAACTCATCCCTCCAGCTGTCTAGGGTCTTGAAGGTGTTGGGGGCGGTCACGTCAAACACCAGCACACAGCAGTCAGCCCCACGGTAGAAGGCCACGCCCAGAGACTGGAACCTCTCCTGGCCCGCTGTGTCCCAGATCTGGAACACAGCACAGGGGAGAGGGGTTAATGTTCATGAGTATATCCATCAGCCGGTACTTCACAGCCCTCAGAGTTTGAAATAGGAGAAATGGACTGGATCCCCATTCATCAGTACCTGCATGGTGACAAGCCTGTCGTCTACCATCACTTCTTTCGTCAGGAAATCAGCTCCTATTGTGGCTTTGTACTGGTTACTGAACTTCTTATTCACATACTGGTTCATCAGCGAGGTCTTCCCAACTCTGACAAGACATGTTCATGTCAGTGACTGTTTGATTTGTAAACATATTTCCTGACCTTTTGTATGAACAAAGTGTCCTCTGGCGTGGTAGGTAGACACGACACTCACCCAGAGTCTCCCAGGATGATGACTTTGAGTAACACTTTCTTCCTAGACGTCATCGTGCCACAGCTGAGGAAAGACAAGGGGCACTCAGTTACAGCGGTGGACTGTGACTAAGAATTACCTTCACATGGTCATTCTTGGGCTGTCTTGGCAAACACATTACAACAGCAGCCTGTAACACAGTGTGAGCATGTTGTCTGTTTGCCGTGAAACATCCAGAGATAAAACCAGTGTTTAGTCCCAACAGCCTGATACAGGCAGTATTCCAGTAAGCTTCTACCAACTAACCTACTTACCACCACCAAGGCTTACTCCTGAAAACACCACAACGCTTCCTTTGTGCAAAGGACCACTTCAACTAGCTGCTCTCTCACTAGACATGTGGTCGACAGCTACCGATCCTGTCATGGGAATCAGGAGACACGCCAGCACATGCAGACATTCACCAAGACGCAAACAGACGCATGAAATAGTGGCTACAATAGGTGTTGCTCATGAAACCGCCAGCTTGTCAGATGTGGAACCGCTCCACCCATTACAAGTTGCGATTGGTAATCTGGCAGCGTGTGTTGAAACTATCCCAGGAGAACTGGTTCTAGGAATGGAATCACATTTTGTCCCCTACCAGGGACCGAGCCAAATAAATGGCAGCCTTAGTCTTTAAACTCGGCCAACCATGTGTTAGTCTAATTTCACTAGCGCAGGACCCAGGTTTGGGATGGGAATGAAGGCTGACCCTATGGCTGAACCAGAGATGTGGCACTGTATGAAGGATGGCGGGGATGTAATGCCATGGTCATCGTCAACAAACACATTGGGAATTCACTTCAGTAACATGATGCCAAACATGCAATGAGAAAGGGCCTTGTTGTTGCTGAAGTACACTGTAACAGGATCCTATCAAACGTTATGATGGTTTAAAAATAGTGTTACTTACAACATCAAGCATGACTGTGTTGCAAGTTTCCCCCTTTTTTCTCTACAGCAAAAGACATCAGCATGAAACGTTTGAAAGCTTTTAAATTAATGACCGGACATTACTTAAAAAAGGGTTAATGTGTCAAAAGTACTTTTTTCATGGATTTAATAAACATACATTTGGTTCTAAAACTGAGTGAGCAGTATCTCCAAACCAAAACATGTGAAATACATGAAAGAAAGCATATTTGTTTGCACCTCTGTCACTAGTAAATATGGAGATAGATTTCTATCAAAATGATGTAAACTTGTAAGTAGCGAGTCACAAATGCGTAATGCAACTGTCAAATAAAAATCACACTGACAAAAAATATATACATATTGTTTCACAAACATATATAAAAATGATTGATAATCATTATAATGGCATAAATAAAGGCTAGCAGAAGGAAATGAGCCAATGAGGGTCCAGAAACATTAGCAAATAGGCTTCATGATCCCATTGACTAAAGTACACAACAAGGCGAGCTCTCAAATGCATTCACATTTTTGGAGTTCTCTTGCACAAGCAGTTTCCTCCGTGTCTAATACTACATCATACAGAATAGTAGCCATAGGTTGCACCTTCATGAGTGTCAACATCCACTACCTCTGTTCTGATTTCCATAAAGGGTAACAGAAGGCAAAGGAGCCTCCACCGGACTGATAGAAGGACCAATCAGTTTACATTACGCTGAACTTTATTAAGTACAACGTTTTCACAAAATATACAAACAATATAAAACAGCACAGCAAAACATTAGTCAAGTAAAACCCACTGATTTCAGTTGAACGGACAGACAAAAAAGCTAAAGGAGTACTTTCCACAATTTCCACAGAAAATATGACCAAACACATTTACATAAACAGCAAATGTTTTAAGTTTTGTAACTGAATGATTGTAAAATACCCCTGTTTTGTGTGTGGCCATGTTTCCTCTAAATGCTTAAATATCTACTCTGGATTTTTTAATCCAGAGTAACATCACTGGTCCTAGATCTGTACTATAAATAAATGCAATAAGCCTTAACCTATTCCCTATTTTTTAGGATGAAAAAGGTTTGAAATGTTCATGCCATGTATATAGCTAGGTGAAATTAAACTAGTTCCTCAATGCTGGTAAATTTCATCACAGGACGTGCAGCCAGGAACACTGAAATGGGATTTAGACCTAGGTTAGTGATTAATGAAACATGATGCATTATCGTGCCAAAAGCATGGCAAAAATGGGCAGAACCTCAGTCTGAAACAAAACCACGCAACTCTTGGATTTCTAACATTAAAAGGTGAGTTAGAAAATGTAGTTATTAGGTAGACTCCAATCCGAACCCACGACATTCGTGAGAGGCGGGTCACATGGTTCTCTCTGTTAGAAAGCAACACCAATGACAAGTCGTTTTCAGGGCCATCGTTAGCTCTAATGGGACATTTAAAACGAACGAAAAACTTAGAAATGCACGTTGGCCTGCGAATTCAGTGTTTTCGTTAGACATAAGAAGTGAAGGATAAAACAAAAGCTGATTTGGATTTTTTTTTACCATTCTCTTATTTGGAATTCCAAATAGAAAACTTGGGGATCATCCTATGTAGTGCAGTAATTATCCGACATCAGTGATAGGTAGGATATTCCGGAGTTCCTAGTTGTTTTGAACGCTGGCATTTAACCAAACAGATTAGTTCGACTGACTAGCTAGCATTAAGTTATAATTACTGTAGTTACCTAGACTGTCAATCTTATTAGCTAGCGTGTTAACTTTAACCTAAACAAGTTAGCTAAGAATCTGACTTGTACCATTGCATTAGCTTTTGTAGGTTACGGTAACGCACTTCAAGTACGTTAGCAATTAGCTTGCTAGATACGTCAACGTCATGATTTTAGCACAGTACTAAGTTTACCTTTAGTTAGTAGTTATGGTTCAAGACATGTAGCTTACTGACTAATTAACAATCAAAACATAGTAGAGTCTGCTCTACTATAATACTGGTGTGTACAGCAGGTCTGCTTGTTGCCCAACGCCCACTGCGGGGAAAAACGACTATTGCTAGTTACGTTTGCTAGCTACTGGCTGAGTGGCTGGTCAACATAAAACACCTAATACAACATTAGTGCCTAAAATAATGCTGGCTACACATCTTACCTTGATCAAGCCAAAACAGGAGATGGTATATTTAAGAATGTCAACAGGGGCCTCACGTCTTGCTTGGTGAAAAACAGATAAAATGTTGCCTGCCCCCTCCACCGACAACCAAGCTGGATAGCTAGCCGCTTGCTAACGTCGTTACGCCGCAGAGACCGAAGACTGGCTCGTTTTTTGGGGTAGTTGAAGTCAGAACGCACGTCTCTTTAATTTCACGAAATCTTCTTTCAGTACCTATAGCTAGCCACAGGTGCTTAAAAAGAAAGGCAAATGTTAAGCAACAGCAATCACTGGTTGTTTACTTCAATTGGGCCAAATATTCGCCTTTCTTTTTCTATATCTTGTCACTTCCTCCCAAACAACCTCTGTGTCGCGAACTTTGACGTCATCACATGTGTTGAGAAGACACGCCCAAAACCCTGCCACTGATGGTGCTGGTATCCTTTCATCACTAACATTTTCACAAAGCAGGGTCGTAGATTTTTTTTTAGGGGGGGGGGCACCTGTGACGTATGTATATGTAAAGAGAGAACAACATGACACTCACGAGCTAATCCTGGACGTTACTCAGGCGGGGCGGCTAGGAGGTTATATCCCTCTGGAAAGATTTGTAAGTCTTGGTAACCATTGACCCCCCCCCCCCCCAAATATACAACACAAACCTACTCCTTTGGCTTAAGAGTCAAGAGCTGCCTTGGCAGTCAGCAAGTTGTTAACATTTTCATATAACGCTGGCTACAGTGTGATGAAGGCATCTCCCAAGAGATCTGGATCTGGTTCTAACACCATTTTAGCTCTGTGTTAGGCAATTGTTGAAAATTAGCAGCTCTTTGTATCAAGATTTCTTATGCATTGTCTGCCTTCTAAAGAGAAGGGAAGGTTGCTTGCTTGCTTTTCTGCTCCCAGGCAAGCAGAACAGCAAACATCCAGCAGCATCCATCCCACTGCTGAGAGCATCTGTCACAATTCTGATGCCTCCAAGACTACCTTGGTAAAGTATGATTGTTCGGTCCCTGGATTTGGAGAACAGATGCTTCTGCAAGTGTTATTGGAGGGCCAGTAGAGGCATTAAAAGCTATCCAGATCAAACCCGGATGCACCAGTGAAGGGGACATTGTTATACTTAGGGTGCTGTCTTTGGGACTTTGGATGGACGTCCTGACTTTGTGGTCACTAAAGATCACTTATCGTAAGAGTAGGGTATTAATCCTGGCGGCCAACATTTCCAATCTGCCCCCCCCCCCCTCCATCATCATCATCAATAATGTAAGCTGCTCTGGATGAAATGTACATGTAAATTCATCATCTGCCAAAATGTCTGGAATTTTATGGCACAATATTGTGCTCTGCTTTATCCCCAGGAGTTCCAGCCAGTTCTTTCATGTGGTTGTAGTAATCACATATTTATTTTACCTAAGATGTTGACACAAATCTAGGTTTTACATTAAGATTTCTGGCATCTGTCAAGTATGTTTTGCAAGTGTTCCTGAAAACTTCTCTAATGGGGAATGGAAATAACAACTGCCCAGCTTCTTGCACCAGTGCAAATATTTACCCGCCACAACATATCTCTATAGAAATGGCTTTGTTTCTAAGCAGCAGTACAGGAAGATTTTCTATAGACACAACAGTGAAGTAACTGTTTATTGGGAATCAATTAAGAGGGTTTGCAAAGCCATTTCCAAACTATTTGAAGTACATCACTTCACTGTCTAACAGATTGTCTACAAATCGAGAAAATTCCAGACCTACAAAAGTGTACATGGGACAGGGCGTCCCACCCAATTCAGCTGAAGAGCTGACACAAAGATGCTTTAAGATGTATCTAAGAACCCCAGGGTAACATTAAGGGATCTACAGGCCTCCCTTGCCACAATTAATGTCGAACCACGTTAGTCAACAGTAAGAAAGAGACTGCACAAATTTGGCCTACATGTGAGGTAAGGAAAGGAGAAGCCTCTGCTCTCAAAAAATAAAAAAGAATCAAGATACCACTCAAGTGGGGAAGTGAAGATTACACACCGATATATCCAAATATGTAAAAAAAAAAAAAAAAAAGACACATATCAGTGGGCTGTACATACCTGTTATTGTTATTATATAATTCATTATTTTATTTTTCTGTATGTATTTTAACTATATCCACTGGCACTGTACTAATTTATTATGTTTTTAAACAATGCTATTATATACTTGTGATGTGCTATTTGTAATGATAAACTACAAAAATGAACTTTAATATGGTCCATGTTATTATGAACTTGTTTTGTTAGTAAAGAAAAGAAACTTCAAATGCTTCAGAATTTTACATCCGGTAGGCCACCTGACTCGTACTTTATCTTTAGCAGAAACATTACCGTAATGGCTCCCTCTGCTGTATTGTATTGGGAACAGCACCTTGGTACTAGTTTACGCCATTACGTTAGTACGTAAGGAATGAATGACGCGTCATCCTTTCGGCTGCGGCTTCGAATCGATTCTAGAGAGCTGTGCGCGGCCTTTCTTTGCTGCTTTTGTTTCAGCCCAACAATTACCCAAACTATCTGCTGTTTAATTCGTTATGATGGCGGGAAATAAACTCTCCGTCAAACTCCCGACTTTTCTGCTCCTTATCACTGGACTGTGTTATCAAGTTGCTGCTGACGACGGGCTGGTGAACGAGGAGGTTAAACGAACCGTGGACCTGAGCACGCATCTTGCTAAGATTACAGCAGAGATACTTCTGTCAAACCAGGGAGATTCTGCCGTGCATAGCTTTATATTAGCAGTAGAGTCTGACCTGGCCCCCCACCTCGCGTACATCGGAGCATCAGTAAGTGATATCGGAATGTACTGGATGTAAACCAAACAATTTAACATTAGCTTGAATGCTAGCTATGGTATCAACTCAGCTAGCATGCAAATTATGTTTTTACTACTGCATCATCCAGTCAGTGTACTGTAGCTACATGCTACTTAACAAATGTCTGATATTGTTAAATAGCATATCAAGTTAACTAGAAGGGCTTTAACAAAGAACGTTTTTTTGTAAGTGCATTATGTGATCCTAGCGTTGAACCGTTTGAATGGGCTTGCGAGTGTATTTCCGCAGCACAACTCGCTCTATCTCTGTGGCCGAATGACACGTATGCGCTGAGGGGAACTACTTCCGTGTTTGACAACGAATTTTGTGTGCATTATTTTGAATTACCTAGGGTCTCTATGTCACAACGTCACTAACAGCACTCCATTATCTGACCATGGTGTAATTGTATATTTGTTTTTTTGTGTGTGATAGCAGTGATTGCACATCGTCCATTGATGCATAGAATGAACACTCGCATTCTGCACAATCAATCCTGCCTGTAATGAACAAATGTACAGTTGAAGTAATAAAAGCTGAAGTGCAGCGTCATGAATATGTAAACACATTTCTTGCCATCGCCAGGTAAAGGGTGATGAAGAGGAGGATGGTATGCTTGAGCTCAAGCAGACAGCAATCCAAGGTCAAAGGTGAGAGGGCTGTATAAACCGTAACCATTGTCTTCTACTAGGATTACAGTGTTAAGTTTGTATATTTGCTCACTTTCACCATGTTAAACAACAATTTTACTAGTCGTTCATCAATTCGTTATTAGGTGTCTCTCCCTCCTTGATATCCACCTTAAATGTGTTTATTGGTTGGTGTCCACTGGCCTGACCCCTGTACTTTCCACCGTCTTACAGTGGGGAGTTCTACAAGGTGCAGTTGCCATCCAGCCTGGGCGCGGGCGCTAAGCTGCGGGTGAAGGTGGAGACCGTGTTCAGCCATGTCTTGAGGCCCTTCCCCACCCACATCACCCAGGCGGAGCGTCAGCTGGTGGTGTTCCAGGGGAACCACTATTTGTTCTCTCCCTACCCCACCCGCAGCCAGACAACCCGCGTCCGCCTCGCCTCTAAGACCGTGGAGACCTACACCAAGTTGGGCAACCCCAGCAAGAGCGATGACGCCATAGAGTACGGCCCCTTCCGCGACGTGGCCCCCTTCAGTGAGGTAAGGCGTCTCTGACTGGACTTCGGATGCATTGGGTGGTGGCAGATGTAGTCTGGGTGGATTCGTTTTTTCCGAAGGGACTGGAGTAATGGGATTCTTTTTGGTTGTTTTCTTAGGACACCATGAAAGTCCACTATGAGAACAACACCCCCTTCCTCACCATCAGCAGCATCACGCGTACCATTGAAGTCTCTCATTGGGGCAACATCGCTGTGGAAGAGACCATTGACTTGAGGCACACCGGGGCATTTCTGAAAGGGCCTTTCTCCCGTTATGACTATCAGCGCCAGTCTGACAGCGGCATATCCTCTGTGAAGTCCTTCAAGGTGTGCTCAGATTAAAGACGTCTTCATTGCCATGGTCGTCTGTGCACTTGCCAGTCCTGTTCTCATAGGTGATTTGTGTAAAAACGACGTCTGTAATAACAACATCTCTGTAATAACTATGTCGCTTTCCCCAAAAGACCATCCTTCCTGCCTCAGCTCAGGATGTGTATTATCGGGATGAGATCGGCAACATCTCCACCTCCCACCTCCAGGTGCTGGAGGACTCTGTGGAGGTTGAGGTGAGGCCCCGCTTCCCGCTGTTTGGCGGCTGGAAGACCCACTACATTATTGGCTACAATCTGCCCAGCTACGAGTATCTCTACACCCTGGGTGAGCGTTCTCAATGACACTTATTGCAGGAACGACCCCACAGAAAATGGGAATGTTATGCTCATTGTTGAATGACTGCTTCTCAGGTGATCAGTACGCTCTGAAGATGAGGTTGGTTGACCATGTGTATGACGACCAGGTCATCGACTCGCTCACCGTGAAACTCATACTGCCAGAAGGTGCCAGGTGAGCTTGTGCAAGGCGGTTTTGACGGTTTGTGTGCTAGAGCAGACCCCATTTAGTCCACTGGTTGACTCTGATATCCTGTTGGATGACCCATATGTATTTTTTTTAATTTTTTTTAAGTTGATCAGTTGAAATGATAGGGGTCTGATTCAGGCCTGTATCTGTGGACCTATTCATTGCTGAGGTTCGGGCACAGTCTGTCATTCAAGGCCAGTGGCTCTTAAGATGGGGATGTCTTGTTGACTGGTCACTCATGAGTGGGTTTCTGAATTGATGAATACAAATGTAATGCCTAATTAAATAGGCTACCTATAGCTTTAATAAGCTGCCTTTCCATAATGTCTTGCCTGCTCACAGACAGACCTTTATTAGAACAGTAATTGGCTGTAGTTTAAAATGTCAGTGTCATATGTGTATAGAAATCTCATGGCCTTACATTTAGACAAATAATTCCGTAATAATATGAATTTTACAATGTTCGCAAGGAAGGAAGGGGTGCATTCAAACGGATGGTGTGTAGTGCAGAAATGCCTTTATTTCCTTCTGATGCTGCAGACCGCTTCTGTGTTGCTGCTCGTTTTGAACTTCAGAGTATTTAAATGTCTGGTGTTTGAGCAGCAATTTCATGTGACAAATGGCAACTCCAGAAGCATTGTCAGAAACTGATATATTTTATCATTCTGTGCACTTTTAAAGCATTTGACAAGCTCTGTGCATATAGTTGATCTTATTTAATTAAAAACTCAAGTGTGTCTTTCATAGACAAATGCATGTTTACATTGTATTTTCTTTTAATAATCGGTGGGTTGAAAAGACTGTGAACTGTGGTTGGACTAAATGTGGCCTTGGCCAGGGACAGCCTTGTTGTGTACAGGCTTTTGTAGATGGACAGATATGTGGTTTGATTCCAACTCTCCTGTCAGGAACATCCACGTGGAGACGCCCTACCCCATTGACCGCGTCCCGGACCAGCTACACTACACCTACCTGGACACCTTCGGCAGGCCTGTGTTGGTGGCCTCCAAGACCAACCTGGTTGAGCAGCACATCCAGGACATAGTGGTGAGCTCCTGGTGGAGGAGGGAACTCCAGGGGG
This sequence comes from Esox lucius, assembly GCF_011004845.1. Taxonomy (NCBI): domain Eukaryota; kingdom Metazoa; phylum Chordata; class Actinopteri; order Esociformes; family Esocidae; genus Esox; species Esox lucius. The sequence continues at coordinate 19,235,568 of NC_047585.1, forward strand.
GGGAACTACTGTGATATTACCAGGACAGGATTGTTCAAAGCCATCGATTCGGGGGAGCAACCCGGAGGGGGATATAGAAACGTTTACTTCAGATTTTAGTTTTTATTATCCACCTAGTTAACAGTACCTGGTAAAAAGTCTGACTGGCCGGTAGATTTTCAGTCTTCCTGCCACCGTGGCTGGTACACCAACAGGTATGTTTTAGGACCTGATTAAGCTGAGTCACTGATGGTGAATTTCTGTGGCGTCCCCAGGTGCATTATACCTTCAATAAGATACTGATGCTCCAGGAGCCTCTGCTGGTGGTGGGGGCCTTCTACATCCTCTTCTTCACCGTCATCATCTACGTGCGCCTGGACTTCTCTATTACCAAGGTAGACCGTCCGAAACGCCTCCTCCTCATAACAGGGAGAACTTTACTCTCCTGATGTTCCTCCTGTCTGTTTTCATCCAACGCTTTTGGTGGTTGTGTGCTCCGGTTGTCTCCCGTTCCCCTGTCAGGACCCAGCGGCCGAGGTGCGTATGAAGGTGGCGTCCATCACAGAGCAGGTCCTGACCCTGGTCAACAAGCGTCTGGGGCTGTACCGTCACATGGATGAGGTGGTGAATCGCTACAAGCAGTCCCGAGACGCCGGGGCCCTGAACAGCGGCCGGAAGACCCTGGAGGCTGACCACCGAACCCTGACCAATGACATCAGCTCTCTGCAGGCCCGCCTCAAAGCAGAGGGCTCTGATCTGGCTGATAAGGTGTGTGTGTTCAATTGACTGTGTTGAGCAGTATTGAGCTGATATTAAGATTTAGGATATCTGTTTCTCATAAATGCATCCGTAAACCTATAGGGGAATATTTGAGACTTAAGTGTGCTGTCCGACTCATTAGTATTTGTTCCCATCTGTGTGCTGAGCCTCTCTGTCTCCAATGTGCGGTCAGGTGGGGGAGGTGCAGAAGCTGGACGGCCAGGTGAAGGAGCTGGTGTGCCGTTCCTGTCAGGAGGCTGAGCGCTTGGTGGCCGGCAAGGTGAAGAAGGAGGCCTACATCGAGAACGAGAAGAACCTCGCAAGCAAGAGACTGGATCTGGTGACCCGCATTGACAGCCTGCTGGACACCCTGTAGACACCACACTACACGTGTTTGGCTGTACTCACACACACACACACACACACACACACACACACACACACAGGTGCTGCTTGAGTTACACATCCGTTGAACTGCTATTGCAATCATTTAAATAAATAAAATAAATGTCAACATTTGTACAGGCGTACATGCCTGGCTGTCTGTCCGCCTTCTGAGACCCACGCACTCATTTAAAGTCACCTGTAGGTGTTTGCCTGTGCCATGGTGCCTCGCTAAGTAACACCACGGCATCTCATTTAACACCGCAGGGAATGCTTGTGCCACGTCTCACGAGGCAGTGTCCCAGCGTTCAACTGTGGAACTGCTCTGTCGCTCAGAGTAAATGCAGCATTGTGTAGAAATTTACAATACTTTTTTTGTATCGTTTTGTTCATTTCTCTCTTTTTTTTTTTTAAATGATTGTCGGAAATACATTTTCCCTTACGGATGTTTGAGTTACTGTCAGTCGTCTTGTACATGGCCGATGTCTGTGTTCTTCCAACTCGTGCCCTCTAAACATTGCAGTAGTCATCAGTGCCACTGTCTCAAATGAGGGGACCGTTGTGAGTCAAACATCCACTGAATGTCATCTTTGCACTTACGAACTACAGTTGCTACTTCCCACTAGCCATTACATGTGTGTATTTGAACAAAAAACAGATCTACTTGTGTGTGGACAGAAAAGGGTTGTTCTCTTCATGTTAATTTTCTCATTGTCCCTTTGTAATATTTTCTAACATTTGTAATATTTCTCTTTTTGTAAATTACATTTTCTTTCATAGGAGCTTAGCGAATGCATGAGATTAGGCCATCTGTGTGGGGAAGAGTATGGGGCAATTGAAGATATTGAGTGATAACATGGAAAAAATGAACCAAATTTAAAATAAAAAATAAAAAGCATGAAGAGCCTTTTTCCTTTTTGCCCAATACAACGATAGTTGAAAGATTATTTGAAACTTCAGGGAAGTAACTATTTTCCACCACCTGGGGGCTCCTGGTTCTAGATATTTCACCACTCAAGATGTTTTTTTGACTTCAGATTGAGAGAGATTAGTCTGTTTGCACAATTCTTTTTATTTCAGTAGACAAGTAATTACAATACTCATACTGGTATAATGTGATCTATGTAGCTGTAGCTGTAGCTTTCTGATTCTCTACAAATGTATTGGTTCCAAAAATTCCAAAACATGAAGAACAGACTTTATGTAACACCTACATTGTTGCTCATCTATCAGTCAATGAATAAGTTGGTCAGTAGAATTCTCCAATAGGTTGAATGACATCACATAGAACATCTCTGATTATATCAGCCTTCTCTCTCCACACTCCTCACAGGGAATTTCCAACACAATTAGTGTGCTGAATGACCACACCTAGCAATACAGACTGCTATGGGGTGGCGCTCACTATGAGACCTGCTTCTTCCGAATGAGAGTAGAGGACAAACTGACCACAGGTCATTCTGGGGTCACTGCTTTCCCTGTACAGTCCTGAGAGTTTGCGCCAGGTCACTTCCTGTGCCACAATAACGCAACCTATTCTTGTCACCGTGATAACATTAACATATTGTATGTGCCATACAATAATCATTCTGAAAATATGCACTGGAGGAAGGCAAAGACAATGTCTGTTAGCACTGATGTTTTCTGTGGCGCTACAAGGCTCTACAATGGCATTTTCGTTTGTGTGTTTGTGCTTCTGTTGATATTTGGAGTTGCAGGATGGGGAGACTACCTCAGCCTCTCATTCTCACCAACATACTATGCCACAGACATACTGTAGGGGGCATGGTCTAACATACAACAGACCGACTGTAGGGGGCATGGTCTAACATACTGTAGACACTGTAGTGGGTATGGTCTAACATACAACAGACAGACTGTAGGGGGCATGGTCTAACTTACTGTAGACAGACTGGGGCATGGTCTAACATACTATAGACAGACTGTAGGGGGCATGGTCTAACATACTGTGGACAAATTGCCTGGGGCATGGTCTACCATACTGTATACAGACTGTAGGGGGCATGGTCTACACCACACTGTAGACAGACTGTAGGGGGCATGGTCTACACCACACTGTAGACAGACTGTAGGGGGCATGGTCTACACCACACTGTAGACAGACTGTAGGGGGCATGGTCTGCCATACTGTATACAGACTGTAGGGGGCATTGTCTATACCAAACTGTAGACAGACTAGTGGGCATGGTCTACCATACTGCAGACAGACTGTAGTGGGCATGGTCTATACCATACTGTAGACAGACTGTAGTGGGCATGGTCTATACCATACTGTAGACAGACTGTAGGGGGCATGGTATATACCATACTGTAGACAGACTGTAGTGGGCATGGTCTGTACCATACTGTAGACAGACTGTAGTGGGCATGGTATATACCATAATGTAGACAGACTGTAGTGGGCATGGTCTATACCATACTGTAGACAGACTGTAGGGGGCATGGTCTACCATACTCAGACCCGCCTTAAGGTTTTTGTAGCCCCACCCCAACTCACACTAAAAATAATAAAATTTGTACTGGTCTATACAGCGCAAAATGTGTTAGTTTCTTTAGGGGGATACAACAGTGACTTGTCCCTATATGAGATGACCAAATCACTTGAGCCTACTTGACCATAAACACAACAGTCAGTGTAGAATATATGTGTGATGTCAGGTCAATGGTTTAGACTGTTTATCTATGTGTATGTGGTTCTGTAACAACAAAGCACAACAGTACAGACTGATTATGAACAAATAATAAGGAAAACACACTGCCTTGGCAGCATAGCCACTCCCTGGGCAGATACTCGCCATTACCAAGCTTGCGCTTGGAATGTGTCTTTGAGAAGAATCTTCTCTGGTGTTTGTGTTGGCGTTCTGAAGCAGAGAGGTTAGCTTCTCTGTTCTGGCACAATTCCGGTCCCATTTTCACCCAGTAAAGATGCACCTGTTCGTCAGTATTATTTTGGCCCCAGAGACCCGGTCAGTGCTTTTGGGGTCGTCATCCGACTCGTCCGTCCTGATCTTGCCCACTTGTCTCCTCCACTGTGATCCCCTTCGGTTGGATCTACCCGTGCTGTGAGGTCCTCTTCTCCTGGTGAGACAGGTAACGGGCCTCCGGTCTGTCCATCTCCGGTTGGCACTACGCTTATCCAGTCCTCGTCCTCAGCTTTTCCCGGTAACGTTAGCTGTCTGCTCGTCGTCCTCTCCACAAATGCTAACGTATGGTAACGTAGCATCATTGGTCACGTCAAAATTGGATCAATCAGCAGCCAGAATCATGAATATCAAGTGATGGACAGAAAATGTGACAAATTCCAAAACAATGTGATTTTTTATTGGCTCATGATAGGCCCCTCGTCTTCGTAGGCCCCTGGGTTTATGCCCCGGTAAGCCTGTGCATTAAGGCGGCCCTGACCATACTGCAGACAGACTGTAGGGAGCATGGTCTACCGTACTGTAGACAGACAATAGTGGGCATGGTCTACCGTACTGTAGACAGACAATAGTGGGCAAGGTCCACCGTACTGTAGACAGACAATAGTGGGCATGGTCTACCGTACTGTAGACAAACAATAGTGGGCATGGTCTACCATACTGTAGACAGACAGTAGTGAGACTAAGTTATTTGCTATGGCATTTGTGGTTCAAACAAAACAGCTGAGGTAAATGAATCCTTCTTACTGTCTAAGGACACAATTACATCTTGGTTTTCAGTATACTCAGCTATCCTAAACTAATTACATTCTGCAGAAGGTTGAGATCATTGTCATACTTATTCCTGAACTGCTGTATATTACAAAGTTGAATGTTTTGGTTATGTCCAGAATGTTGCATTAGGTCGTCATAATAACCTGCTAGTAATTGCTGACATGACCACCAAAAGACCCAAATCAGTGATGATTTTGTTGTTTTACACAAAAGCTCAATTTACACAAGGAGACCCATTCAGATATTTATGTTCACTAACTGCATATTTTGACAAATCATTTCAGCTCTTCAGACAATCGTTTGGTAAAAGATCAGAATTGAGCTGCTTGCCTGAGTGAACAGTGACAATCATTTAAAGCGTTACCTTGTAATATTTAGTGTGATTTACTGTATGTGGTTTGTTGATATGTGGCCAGTAGAAGGGAAGATTCGTTAGAGATGTTCTTTTCAGTTCTGGCCCAGCCTTGCTTTAGTAGCAGCCTATAGGGGATGAGATAACCGGTCATACCAGTGCTGCGGTTGAGCTGTTGGCCAGGCAAAATTCTGTTTAAACCGGAATCCACAAACTGAACTGTATCCTGATGTGGCGAACAGTGAAAGCTGAGAAACTGATGTGTGTGTGTGTGTGTCAGGGTGAGGGGACACCATGTGGTCGTTATGAGGTGAATATCATCTTTTTTTCCTGATGCAGAAACTTAGGCTATTGCTTTAAGTTATTTCTCTGAATAATTTAATGATAGTGCCGCGACACATCCACACAGACACACACAGACAGACACAGGCAGACACAGGCAGACACTATACCAAGGGACCAATCATTGTCAGAGAACAATATCCTGCACTGAAGACCCTTTGCAGTGGTTGCTCATAAATCACTCCAGCAGAGACGCTATCCAGTCTGTCCCTATTTTATTACACACACACACACACACAATCACAAAGCAAAAGGGTGAAGAGAGAAACTATGCATATTTGAAGTAAACCAATCCATACTTCAAGGGCTATAGCCCTCAGTACTCTGTGTCCAAATCCACAAATCCATCATCATACTTGAGTCAATTCCAATTTTCCTGATGATAATTTACCATAAGTGATGGTAATCTGTAGAGAATTGACTTTGGCCTACATGGCACAATAAATCATGGAAATCCAAATGATTCGACCAGGCCAAACCCACTCATTAGCAGGTCCCCGTTTCCAGTTGCATTCGAAATCATTAGCGAATACATCATCTCATGTTAAAATCTTTAGCTTGGCTGTGGAGAAATCCTGAATATTTTGGCTCCTCTTGACCTGGAAGCAAACGGAGATGGAGAGGTGACAACAGCAGCCTCTGTTCTGCAGCCCTCAGGCCGGTGTGCCGGCCATTCCACAGTGACAGGCCAGGGGGGTGGAGGGGTCTGCCCAGGGGCGGACGGGTCTGCCCTGGGGGAGGAGGATGAAGGCAGCCCGGTCGGGCTCCATGTCCTGTGCAGGTGGCAGGTGTGATTGTAGCGGGTGCAGGCGCGCGAGGGCGAAGAAGAGGAGCACAATGAGAAGGCCTGTGCCCCTCTCACAGCTGCAGAGGGTGGGGATGACCACTGCTGACAGGTAGATGGACAGACGGGGGGGCGGAAGGGAACAGAGAGAGAGAGAGAGAGAGTCCGCTGTACAGGTTGCGTTCGTCGGACTTCAAACGGAGGATTGTGTTGCGGGTGTGGAGAGACACATTCTTGTCTGGGTCTGGAGAGGGTGGGGACAGAGAGGGTATGGTGGGAGCGTGGAGAGGGGGGGGGGGTTCGGGATGGAAAGGTGGTGGTGTGGATGGTGAGAGTTGGGATGGAGAGGGTGGACTAGTGTGGGGATGAAGGAAAAGGTGGAAGAAACGGAAAGGGGTTGTGGTTGTGTCCCTGCCCTGCGTGTACTCTAGGATGTGTTCTCATTCAATGTTCGTATCTATGGTATGTGTCTTTATGTGGGAGTATCCGTGGTACAGTTATAAACTGGTTACCAACGCAATTTGAGTAGCAAAAAGTGATGTGATGTCATTCCCGTGGTGTAGTAATCATATACCACAGCTTTCAGCCAATCGGCAATCAGGATTCAAAACACCCATTTTATAAGAGTATTTATGCCAGAGTTTAAATCTGTGGTATACATGTCTATATGTCAGCGAGTCTCTTCTCTCCCTATGGATTTGTATCTGAGACAGTAATCCTCTTGCCATCCTCCCCTTGTGTGTAACTGTCCACAGCTCCCACTAAGACCGCCTGATCTCTGCCACAAGGCTTTCCATCAAAGCCCTGATGGTCATGCTTCTCAGGGGGAGTTTCCCCCAAAGCATCCCACTGGCTGATTCATCTGTAGGGGAAGTGAAGCAGGGACAGACCTGGCACTTGTGGTTCTTGTGTTATTCATGGCAGAGTAATGTGGTCTTTGAAACCCAGTGGAACATAGTTCAAAACAACATATATACACACACACACACACACACACACACACTTCCTTCTCTCTCTATCACTACTGATTAAAGTGACAGGGGCACTTCCCATTGGCTGTGAGAGTGGCCCTCTCCTTTCCAGGGCAGCCAATTTCCCCTTCTCTAGAACTGATAGGAAACTTTGATTGTCCACTGAGCTTAGGAGAGTAAAAAAAAAAAATTGCACTGACACTTCACATACAACTGTTTCATCTCTACAGTGCTCCTTATTCTCCACGCGTTCCCTTGCCACTCCACTGTTAACTCTTCATAGTCTCCTGGTACATTTTCTTACATCGGTAGCCAATGTGGATTTGTAACCTGGCCGACAGTTATGGCAGACAGGAAGTGTCACTGTGGTAACACCTGGTTCCTGCAACTCAACTTATTTACACCTCATGCAACCTGGTGGTCTGGCAGCTTGACCCATTCTCCTATTTCCCACAACCCACTTCAGCAAACGTACCATACAATGTGGCTGCGTGTACTCACTTGAGGAGTTGGAAGAAAAACATTTGAAGGAAATAGGTGGGTTTCAGAAGAAAGACCTAATGAGGATGAGAAGTGAAGAGTGGCGACGAACAGAAAGATAGGTGGACAAAAAAACATGTAGAGAGAAATGTGTTGAAAGAGGTAGAGCCACTAACAGGAAATGTCTCTCTCTCTCCCCACCCAGCGCTAGCCCTCCCAACACACTCTTCCTGTCAGGACTCCACTCTTCCTGTCCAGCCATTGGGAATCCCAGCTGGAACATTCCAGCTGTGCAATGGCCTTTTGTAGTTGCTCCCTCTTTATCTCGTTCACCCTCACTTGCTTTCACTCTCTCTTAAAGGTGCTGACTCTCTCAAAGCCTCTTAGTCCACTCTTTCATTGATACATGCATACATTACTGTACCTGCTCTCTCCCTCTCAAAATTTGATTTAAATCTGGAGATTGATTTGACAAGTCAAAAACCTTTGGGCCCTGAAGATCTCTGCAGGATTCTCTTCGGGACAAGACAGATACTGACAGTGACTCCAAAGGCAAACGCAAAGACTAGAATGAAGACTTGACATATACAGCTTACTTATGCTGGCACAGATGATGAAAAGAAAACACCTGACTAAACAGGAAACACCTGTCAAGCCAATTGTTCCAATCCTTTTGGTGCCCTGAAATAGAGGGACTGTGTATAAAAAGTGTTGTAATTTCTAATTGTCAAAACCAATATGTACATGTTTACCATCCAATATAAGATGAGGCTAAAAAAGATAAAAACTGAATATATAGTTTAACCTCTTCGTAATAGTAAAAGCTTTTGTAGTATAGAGTTGAAAGATTTATAAAAATGCTTACTGACCCATTAAAACCAGGGCAATGTGTCTCTACGTTAGAATCATTATTTGGTCACTAGGGGTCGCTACATAACAGTATATTGGGCATAGCAGTGCCCTGGCGCTATCGAGTTAGTAATGAGTCATAGCCTGAGTAACGTCCACGATTAGCTCGTGAGTGCCATGTTGTTCTCTCTTTACACACACAATACGTCACAGAAGGTCCTTGGTGATGTTGATACTTTGTGAGCAGGTACATGATAACAGCCATTAAGTTAATGACATAAAATGAAAAAGAACACCAATGCATATAGCCAATACGTGTGTGTGCACTGCAGGGCCAGGGTGAAAATACCAGGTTTCATGACTTTGTGTTTGACCTTTTTCGGAAAGAGAGCTAATCCCGGGATATAATAGACTCTGGTGCTGATATGGAAAACTGCTGCTCTGTTATCTTGGTTGGCTAGGAGACCATCAGAACACGAAGCGGGTGGAGATGCTCGTTATTAAAAGGGGAGTTTGTGTATATTGGAAAACGCGATTATTTTGCCACTCATAAATACTATATGTTCCATGCTCGATTATAAATGCCTAGACTCTGAGGGTTATGGTTACTGCAAAGCGCAGTCAATGGAGAACTGGATGTCGATGGCGTTACCGAAAAATCCACTTATAAGATATCGATAATAAAATTTGAAAGTAAAGGAATATTGGGCCCATACCAGACCAGGGTTGTAAGTAGCCCAAGCCTTCTTAGATCTATTCAGTGTACCTACACATAATACATAGGGAAATAATGATTTGAATGGCTCTGTTTTATTCTGGTGGTATGAAATACATTTATTACAGAATAAAAATAGCATGTAAAAACTGCAAAGACTGTCTATACAATAGCAGCAACATAATAATAACAGTAGTAATAGCCTACTAGCCATGTTATCATAATTGTTATTATTATTTGTTCTCTGTTCATTATCAGTTGTTAGTTATTATGTTTAATTGTGTTTAAATATTGCTGGTGATAGTTTATTATAGGCTATAAAGTAATAATCAGTACAAAAAGCTACATCTGAGACAAAAAAAACAAAACATTTAGCCTTCCACTTTACCAATGTAGAGACAACAACCGCGGGAACAGGATTAATCAGGCAGATAACCATCATATCACTTCACTGTGATGTATGTCTAATAGAGCGTGTATTGATATGTAAAGTGTGTGTACCAAAGGCCTACCCAATAAACTCACTCAAAAAACCCAATGGAGCTAATATTGGCTCTAACACGGCATCGCGTAAAACGTGTAAATATTTCTCATTCCCTACATCTATCTGTCTCTATCAGCCTGCAGGATCTTCCTCCCACAAATGATGCATTAGATGCATTGAATGTATTTGTTGTGCAAGTTTGAAAAGGCGGCGATAATCTGGGAGTAAGAGATAAGGAACACCAATTTATTCAGGGACACTTTGGACCCTGCTTCCATCCTCGGTCGGTGCTGACACCCCCAGCAGTTTGCTGATAACGATTAGGCCATTTATTATCTTCACAGAGAACAAAGATTGCCTAGTGCCGATGAAATATTACCCCTAGTAATAATCTGAAAAAGAAGGGCCCTGGAATCTAAAGCAGCATGCATATATAAATAATAACGTTTTTGCCAAGTGCAGTGCAGACACAAAACCCCTGCTGCAGAACATTGAAAATGATAAGAAAGCGACATAAATTATTATTATTGAAATGTTACGACTTTTGTTATTATTAAGATATTGAATATTATTAATATTATTATTAGTCGTTATAAATCCTTCAATTGTATTTGTTAAAATTATTTCGGATAACGCTGAACAATGAAGTTTGTATCATAAATACAGTTTGTCATCTGGTTCAACACACATATTTTGAAATGTTTGCATAGGCATAAGCATACGTTTCAAACTTTGGGCTAGATATGTGTAAACTGTGTGACATGTTATATTGCCGATCTAACTGTTTACATGAGAAGTGAGCCAGTTTATCAATAAATAGGTTACATTTTAGTACTAAAAAGTACTTATTTTATAAAAGGTACAACATTTAAATGGAATCTATGCGCTGATAAGCTTTCATCGATAGCGCGCTCAAATCAGGTGGCTTCTCTTTCCGCTGGACAGATCACAAGCTTCACGCTGTTCATACCTTTATTGATCTTTAACTAATTAGCATTCTAATTGACTTAATGCTGAGGGCATGTTACGAAATCCTTAACTTAGCTCAACCATTTTTTGTCAAGTGATGATAGCCTACCATCGTATAAATAAACTAAACGAGAAATAAACGGTGAAAATTATTTGTAATTAATCAGAATGTATCCTTTTTGTGCAACTTTTGTTCAAATCAAGATGGTCGTTTTTGTAATGGATTATGGCATGTCAATTAGGCCTGTCTAGTTAAGATACGTTGTCTTCAAGTGTTCCGTCACTAAGTCAGATTTAGTTGAAAATATAACAATTTGAAGAATAATACTTGCATTCACCAGATATTTAAAAGGTATGTTGTAGCTCTGGCTTATATGCATCAACTGTAGTATGGCGTCAACATCGACGACCTAACACACATTTCTAAACATTTTGAACCACGTAGCTTACTTTGCTTCTGTTTTTTTGCCACTTTGCGGTTTTCCTTCAAGATAACATAAAATACTAATAACAACGTTGACTTATTTTTTTATTATTATTTCAACTGCCTTTGAGGATGAAAATTAAACTAGTCCAATTCAATATCAGCTCTCTGTTGTTTTCATTTATTTCCCTATGCATGCATAAGCATTAAACTGAGGTCGTTGCTGAATTTTACATCTGTGATTTTAGGCATTGAAATAAATGCAATTAATTCTGTCAGAGTTCACTTTTTCTTTCTTTTCTTTATGCAAGCTTGGTTTTCTCCTTTTTGTGTGTGTGCACTCTAGGGGACACGAGCCCGGGATACAGCGGTCCTTGCGCCCTTGCACCTGCCTGGCTTCAGCCATAGCGCACGAGCCCAGGTCGCGTGCAGGAGATTTTGAGGCTTTGCATGTTTTAAAAGTTGGTGTTAATGTGTGGGACAGAGAAAAAAAGATAGGAGAAGGGAGGGTCGTCATGGTGTACCGTATTTCAATCAGAATGGGCGGGGAAGGAATTCATTACACCGGATTGCTGTTACCCAATTACTATGCATGTTGTTTTATATAGCTTTCTCGAGAGAACCTCATATAGCTTAATAAGTTGGCTAATATAATCGCACAAATCCGTCGCAAAAGTTTGTTTATAATAGATTCGAAAATTTGGCAGATATATCCAAGCCAAAGCGTTTTGATTTCAGCCTACTTTATATAGGCTAATGTATATATAATTCAGCAATACAAAATTAACTGTTTGATGCACTAAAGTAAATTGGATGAAAAAAGTGTATCATTGGGATGTTGTTATATCAGATGGCACCGGTTGGTTGATACTGACCTTAAACTAACGTTGTATAAGGAACTGTTCTGCCTTATGAAGTGTTCTTGGCATGATTAATTTTACAAGTAAACGGGTTTTAAGAATGAACACTAGAAAGCCTACCTTGTCCCCTCCTTCATAATATCAAAATGTCGAAATCCACGACCCGGAAGACACAACTGAGACAGGTTGATGCGCCATGCCAACACCTTTAGGTTGCACCAGCCATATATGATTTTTTTCTTCGTTTTCAGTGTAGTTGAAAAAAGGGGGAGTACGAAGCAGGGCAAAAAGGGAGAGAGAATTGGGGGAGGGAGAGAGAGAGAGAGAGGTCCAAAGGGGGAGGGAGAGGTTGCTTGCCTGCAGACCAAACTATTATGGGACGGAGCGATGTGGCTCAAGAGCAGCGCAGCATCACCAACAAACGCGGATTTAGTTTAAGGCAGTACAACTATTTTCATGACTAGTCTGTGAAAGAGCGCTTAACCGGAAAACGTGCGAGATAACTACACAGCCAGGCAGGTAAAACCGAGACCTGGCTATACCGCGGGTCTGAATATATATTCCTCTCCCAAACAGTGCAGGAGCAAGACTGCGTAGGTGTCCATCCAGCATACTGCTCGAAGAACAAGGATCAACTACAACATAGGCCTATAGGCTACGTGGAACCATCAAGTGGTAAGAGATATTCAAAATGTACTAACAGTATTGTCGGTAATTGAATTATTTAGAATGTAATCTCCATGCAGTGGATACGGTAAAATGTAAAATGCTAGTATACGCTGTCCAAGCCAAATGCAAGTCAAACATTATATTCATAATTTCGGCTACTGTAGGCTAGAATATATTTGCATCTTAATAATGCATCGTTGACAGCACACATTTTTAGGTTACAAAGAACCCTAGCACAGCACTCTGAGTGGCATGGAGTAACGGTGTTAGAATGTGGGAATAAAAAAATGACTTAACAGTGTATTCTGCGTAAACCGTTTATCACATGTTTATCATAGTTTAACATTTACAATAATTCGTTACGCAGTTAAAGCATCTAATCCAATTCTGCTGTTATCTTTTGAGATTACGTGCTTTAACGTATGCACTACCTAAAATAAGGTTACTGTGTTATCAGAAATGAATTGACACTATCCTATAACTATTTTCTATTATGTTGTTTAGATACAATTATATATATTATCACACAATGTGTTGCTTTGAACATGACGTAATCTGATAGGGATTGTACTCCCAAAGAAATACCTGACACAGCAAAGAGCATCGATTAGGTTATACAGTCTTTAGATTTCATTCTTCATGCTTAAACAGAGTTACAACATTATGGGTGGTAATAAGTTTTGAAATGAACAGATCTGGTATTTTTAGCATAATTATTTTTTAAACAATTAAAACTAAGTAAAATGTCATAATTTAAATCGTGAAAATGTAGATGGTTGTAGATTGTCATGGAATAATGCAGATCTTGGATAACCAATCATAGGTTTGAGATCAACGTCAGTGTTATATTGATATATGTCAGTATAACCATGTGTTTCCAAAGAATTAAGACTCCATCAACCCCCATTACACAGAAGAAATGACAACAGTTTAATGATCTCAGTTAGCTTCGACCGCAACTAAAGTAGCAACACATTAGCTTTAGTTGCAGAATGTAATATAGGTTTGCAGAAACGTTTATTACATCTAAACTCATCAGGCTCGGCAAAAACATGTGTATCGTCAACAAAGGTATGTGTATAAACTCTGTGGACACTTCTTAAGATCTAGGGCTTTGAATGTTTCCTCACTATCAACAAAGTGGATAAAAACCTTTTTCCCTCGATATAATTAACTTTTCTGTAAACTAATGCAGCATTACGCAATTAAAGATTAGCTAATATCTATCTGCTTTAGTTGCGTTCCAAGCTAGCCATGAAATTCAAAAGAGTCTGTGTTAATAGAGAAGTTGCATCACTAGTTTCAATTATGGTGTCCTTGAGGAGTTGGACATATTAAATAAATTTAAAAGTCCTATCCATTTGAATGCAAAAATTCATTTTGACCACTTGTGACTAGATTATTTCCTACAGATGGGCTATTATCTAGGGTGAGCAGATAGATTTTCTTACCTCATAAAATGTACTTACAATTTCACTTAAAACTCCACAAGTGCAGTATTTACATATCACCTATCAGTCCCCTCACACTCCCCCAACCTTTCTGTATGTGTGTGTGATCCAGGTTTTACAACACTTTTGTGAAACAGAAATCCTATTTCAGATTATTAAACCTGACAAATAGGTCCCCATTAGGTTTATTAGCTGGTCCAACTAGGGAAAAGTCTCTTATTTTTTAACCATGTAGATATTGTGATTGGGGCAAAAAAAATTAAATTAAGGTTGGTGTTAGAATTGGACTCACTTTTAGGTTTTGACATCTCAGGTTAGGTTTAGGGTAAGCCGGTAGTATTAGGTTAAGTTTAGGCATAAAGGCTAGGTTATGGAGGTTAGAGTGTGTGTTAAGATCAGAATTACGGTTAGGGGATGGTGATGGGGATCACGGAGTATCAGATTCATTGGACAGTCTCAATATTTGAAAGGCTGAATACGTCATATAACTTATTCAATTCAAACCTATGCCAGCTTCACAGAGTAAATGGATCAAGGTTTTTTTTAAAGCTGAAAAGGCATTGTTTTTAAATTCAGTGCTGGGTTTCGACTTTCACGAGGATGGGCTGTGTGCTGTGTTCATGTACCCCAGTGCCCAGCTTCCATCTAGTCATATGAGTGAAGGACAATAATGCATCAGTTGGTTTGTGTCTTTCTCTCCACTCTGATGACTCTCCCGCTGTGGCTGTTAATGAAAGTTGCTTCAGTGTTTTGTGACTTTAAGTTTTCACCCAAAAAATTAAGAAAAAAATCCAAATCAATATATTTCCTGAAATGTAAACATACTTTTACGAGGACAACCAAAGGGAGAGCAAAGAGGATTACCTTTTTTGATATTTGAAATTCCTGTTGCAACTCATTTGCTCTGTTGTAGAGGACTGCTGGGGAATTCAGCATTAGTCAACTGTACTATTCTTTTACACAATGTTGTATACATGTTTGAATCATTCGTTTCACTCCTGCTGTTGTGCCTCTGCGTTTAATGGATATGAATAGACATCAACATTGTAAATTGAGATTCATTCACACACCCAGTTAAACCATCAGCACTCTTCATGACGAAGGTAAATGTGACACATTACAATGCAGTTTATATATTTATCAAACATTACCTTTATAGTTCCTCATGAAGCAGATGAATGACAAATGGGAAAAAACATGAAACCTTGGTCAATATTCAGAAACAAGCACTGCTTACATAGGCTCATATTTTCCGTAAAATCTACTTATTTCCCTGGATTTAATTTAAATGTGTCTACTTAAATAATTTAATGAAGTGCTTTTACTTAAAACTCTAGGAGGTTACATATGTGATCGTCTGTCATTGGTTGCCTTCATTTTTGTTTACAGTGTAGGCAGCAAGGAAGAGTTAAGGTGCTCACCTCCAAGGGCTCAGTACTGCTCTGTAAGGATAGCACCCCTGTGAGACAATGCTGCTGTGTCCTTGAGAGAGGACCCCCCCTCCTCTGGGCCCAGGCGCATCCTCCTCCATCCTTTGTTCCAGTTCAGATACAAATGGGATTAATGAAGGTATAAATTACAGAGGGGTAAATCCTGCTGAGTAATCCATTTGGAAAACATGCAAAATAACAATGGAGAGGAATCTTTCTGGGCCTGACCCATCCAGTCCCAGACACACAGCCCACAGCCAGCTGCACCACAGAGCAGCACAGCACCAAGAACAGACACACAGCAGGCGTGAATTGGGAACAGTTGAGCATTTCACATTAAGGTTTTGTCAAGACAGTTGTCTCTATTCCTTTTGTTTTACATTTTAATGGATTCATCAATGTTTGGAGAGTTTTTTTTTTGCTTATTATTATTATTATTTAAATACCATGGACATTAAGTCTTAAAGGTTTTCAATGAAATATCTGTAAGGACTATTTCAATTGTACTTTAGACCTATGTATCAGAAAAAACACTGTTTGAAATCTAGGTTATTTGACCAGCTCTATGAATAACAACTGACAGAGTTGCAAATGATGTCAAAGATATTTCACCTATTTATAAAGACACATTTCTACTACACCTGTCATTTTCTGCAGCTTTTTGTCTCATCTGGGTGATTATGTAATTATAGAGATCCCTGGGTGTGTTAGGACCCCACATAGCCTAAACTAATTTGTTGATTTTAAGAGTTGACAAGCATAAGAGAGCTGAGCTCATCATGTCATGGCCCCTGGCCAGATGCCAATGACTGAATGTCAAGACTCTTACAAACACACACACAGAAATGTGTCTTTATAAATAGGTGAAATATCTTTGACATCATTTGCAACTCTGTCAGTTGTTATTCATAGAGCTGGTCAAATAACCTAGATTTCAAACAGTGTTTTTTCCCTGCAGAAATGCTCATTTTAAAAACCAAACTGTCTGAAGTCACTCACTAACATTAAAGATTTCATCCATCCCTTGTTGTGCAGGTTGAAAAGTGTTCCTAAGCATGTCATTATTTGACTTAGGCTTGTCCAAAACATCACTTTTTTTCCAGAATAAATTAAGCTTGGTTCTCGCTGATTATGAGGCTTTTTGGAACGATTATAAAGTTCATGCGCTGAGATTCTTTCCCATTTTCTGTGACGCTGTGACGTCAAGTCACGGCGTCAGAGAGGCGGCCAGTCTGGGCCCCGAGCTCCCTCCAATTATTGCCTGTCAATCACGCGTGGCGGACACACGCACGGCGCAGACACAATGCGCGCACATACATTTTTCTTTATTAAAAAGCAACAATTAAAAATTAATTGAATATGAATTATTATATCTGTGGTAGTGCACGAAATGCAACATTTGTACCACGTCTCGACTAACGAGTTTATCAGGGATGTTCTTTCCACCAATTATTTCGATCAGGTACAGCTCTATAGCTGCATGTACAAAGGTGGGCAGGATACACTGTTTCATCACATAATAATAAAACGCATATGAATTTTGAATATGCGTTCGCTTACATTATGAGAGCTTCCAGTATTTTCCTTATTTAAAAAATACGCATTGTTAATGGCATAATATCAAGAAAGAGCAGTTTTAGGACAAAGCTAGTTGTAAATGTGTAACTGGTGATAACCTACCTCTATCTACTTGTAGTGGAATAACCTGCTTGTATAAACCAGAGAGTGATTGTAAACAATTAAGAATTAACAGTGTCACTAATGGTCACCAATCGGTTTCAAGCAGGTGAGGCCTGACGCCCTGTCTGCACCTAAGTGAGAAAGGGACGACATTAACATTCAAAAAGTGTTTGATCGCTCTATCTCTAAGACAAAACCAGTGTTTTCACAGGAGGAATGTCGTGACTACTAATTAAAGACAATTAGGCGCTCACAACAATGCCCCCAATTTCGAGGTCATAAAAATGCTCCTCCCCATTTTCTGCGGTGCAGAATGTTGTGTTCGTTTTACTTGCCGTCTCGTGAAAAGTCACATTATGTTTTGTCTAACCCGCAAAAGCAGTTTAAAACGGCGATTGTTAAAAACAAGGCCTATGCAAAAGACAGCTTTAAGTTATTACATTTTGTGCATGATGCATTTACCCTGGCTAATTATGCATGTAGAAATATACCGCATAGTTGGTTTCATAGCATACACAATTGGCTTACAAGTCGAATGTAAGCTTTTAGCCTACTAGGTTTTCCAGATACGGGTAATGTAGTTGACTGTCAGGCTTACATTTATAGTTTCAATTTGCCTCCATCCGTCCGTCTGAGTCATGGTAAAAGAAGACATTATCAGCGGCCAATTGGTCTTTCTGTGAGCTTCACGAGAGAGAAAAGACCCCCGAGAAATTACACTGCTGATTGATATGTCTTTTAGTTTTTTGGTCCGGGGCATTACTGTTTGGAATAGAAATTGAAAGAGCATAGATACATGAGCCAATTGCAGCTATACTTATCTGTGATTGGCCTACAGGAGGTCACTGCTCTCCCGCGACTCCGCCCCGCTCGCTTGATATGGAATTTACTGGCGCCAGGCGCATCAGTGTAGGCTACAGACACATTAATGAGCGTGCGCTCGGGTACCACACGGATCAGAGATTAAAGTGTGTTTGAACAGCTGATCGTAGTCACAGAGCAAACTTTCAACAGGTAAAATACAGATATTTTGGAACGGAATAAGAAAGGATGGAATTATATGAGTAGAACATCGTGCAATGTAGCCTGTAAGTCGTTTTTATCCTTTATTTTTTCTAGACTGAATATATTTGGATTACAGCAATCCTATATTCTGCATACCTTTCATGCAGGAGTTGTGCAAACCGTGCTGGCACCATCCGCTATTAAATTAGATTATTTTTTTGTTGTTTAATTGCAGATGTCAGTAAGAGCAAAGACGGATCAAGGATTCCAATAAACTTTAAGAAGAAAGCTCAGATAACCCATCTGCATTACAACGTCAGTTCTTTCATCCATCCGTTGGGACTGGGAAAGTGCTTGAAGGAGAAGGACCACAGAAAAAGAACGCAGACATTATTTTGAGAAATATATATTGCTTTTTGGTTACATCTTGGATAAAGAAATCGACTTCTTATAGTTATGGAAGTCGCTGCGGATCAGTCTCGGTGGATGGCGCATCACCATGCCGTGCTAAATGGTCAGCACCCGGACTCGCATCACCACAGCCTGACCCACAACTACATGGAGCCTATGGCGCCGCTTTTGCCACCCGACGAAGTGGACGTGTTTTTGAACCATTTGGACTCTCAGGGGAACCCCTACTATGCTAACTCCCGGGCCAGGGTTACATACAGCCAGGCACATGGTAAGACCCGCTCAGCTATGTAACTGAATTGTATTTGTGTTCAATCAAAGTCTGCTTTAAATGTTTGCTTTAGCTAGGCCTAATTGTGTGAAGAATGCGTGATTACAAGATCATTTTCCAACAACCCTCTTGTTTGACTACGTTTTGGCCATAGCCATCTGTGTGAAGCGCAAAGACGTAGGCTCTGAAAAATAAAATGGCCAAACGGTGTAGAGTCCTTTATCAATGTATTTTTCCTTTATATTATTATATTTATTTATGCAATATTGTCCTCAACGTGTGAGCTTATATTATTAATTACAATAGTGTAACAAGTGGATATGTATGTCTGTATTTGGCGCACGCCATGGAATCATAAAACGAGAATTTCTAGCAAGAGGAAAGGGAAGTATGTCATTTAACCCCTCTCTGTTGGGGCAGGGGTTTCTAGAGGAGAGAGAGGCACTTCCCGGATATAAAATCAAAAGCGCAAAATTACTAATAACATTCTTTAGTCCAAGATCTGGAACTAAGCGACGAACAGGCTATGGCCGTAGGAAACTAGCGGTCCAGTCAAGGCCTCTACACAGGCCCTTTCTATACTCGTGGATCTTTTCTTCCTTACGCGCTTTTTATATTAGTAAATATTTTGACGTGGACATTTACATTAGTAAATATTTTGTGAAGTATGCTATGGCACGGGCTTCTGTAACCTAATTACGATGTTGCGGGTGCTTTTAAAATTGTGTGGATTTAAAAATGAGGCTATTTGATAACTTTGATAACCTTTCAAACCGTGGAAAACTCTATGTCGAGATTAAATTGTTTGGAATATAAATCAACGGGTGAGGAGACAGCATTTTCGCAGTATGATGGAAATGGACACAGCACTTTCTAAACAAAACCCTAATAGCCTATTTCTTATTTCCAGCTCGACTTGGGAGTCAGGTTTGCCGGCCACACCTCATACACAGCCCCGGCATTCCGTGGCTTGACAGCGGGAAGGCGGCCCTCTCTGCAGCTCACCACCATAACGCATGGGCGGTCAGCCACTTCAGCAAGCCCGGGCTGCATCCTGCTGGCTCCGGCTACCCCTGCAGTAGTAGCTCCAGCACTGCTCCGGTGTCTTCCCTCACCCCCGCGTCTCATTCCAGCCCACACCATCTCTACAGTTTCCCTCCTACGCCTCCCAAAGACGTATCGCCGGACCCCGGCCCTACTTCTCCAACATCCACTTCTACGAGAATGGAAGAAAAGGAGTCCCTCAAGTACCAAGTGTCACTGGCAGACGGAATGAAAATGGAGGGTTGCAGTCCTCTCCGCAACAGCCTGGCTTCGATGAGTGCCCAGACTCCAGCAACACATCACCCCATCCCGACATACCCATATTCTCTCCCAACACCACACGAATACAGCGGCAGCCTCTTCCATCCGGGTAGCCTGCTGGGTGGTTCTTCATCCAGCTTTACACCGAAGTGTAAAAGCAAAGCCCGGTCGTGCTCAGGTGAGTTTCACAGTTCTATTCAGAAAAGTCTGGTAGACTATATTTATTTCATTATATCGTGGCCTCCAACGGTGTGTGCTTGAATGTTTTGACAATATAAACAAGGCCCGTCACATTCACGGCTTATTACACCATATATAATTCTCGGTTAGTGTAAACATACTAGCGAATATTAGTGAATCTGATAATTAATTCAGATGAATTAATTTTAAGCAGAGAGCTTACACATGTTGATTTTATCTTCAAGAAATATATATTTTTTTTCTTAGGTTATTTTACCTGCAGCGGTTCTCTCCACCCCAAACCTGTCCAAGCGTCTCTTATCTCTGCTCAATCGCATTCGTCACCACTTGTAAACACTATCCACTTAAAAGGGTCACTTAAGGGAATTTAACATGAAACGACTAATCAGGGTCACCGATTACAAACGCAAATATTCAGGACCTGCTTGAACATGATTAAAAGCTTTTGAGTGGAGACAAGAAGTGATTTATCTTTATAGTGGGATAGAGATAGTTTAAAGAGTATTCTAAATATAATAATATTTAAATAAAAAATATGTACTGTGTTTTGCTTGGCATAGGCCTACCATAACGATATGTGACAGATTAAACCACTTTCATTACAATCTAGCTACTAACGGTGACAGTCACTGTGTCTAATTTAAAACCATATTAAGTAATTAATGTTTTCTTTTGATCTGGGCTGGCTAGGTGCTTTGAAATATATTCCACCAAGTCCTATCTTCCACTTGTTTTCTTTTAAATTTGGTCCTAACACTTAAAAATGCAAGAGTCACGACGCTCTGGCTCCTGCCATATCCGGTATACCTTGAGTGAACAAATCACGACCTCAGCCCCCGCCCGCTGTTCACCCCAATACTAACAAAGCACGGTCGGGACACGCCGTCACGGGCGACAGAGCCCTGCTGTTTGTGTTTTTAAACATGGACTTGGCCCAGTACGAGAGGTTGAGGGTGAATAAAGCCCCAGCCAGCCTACCTTAGATGAGAAGATGATTAATGACCGTATCATTGAACACAATATTAAAAATGTATAATATATTTATTAGGGTAATGTAATAAAACCGTTAGGGATAATACCAGCTGACGATCTCTTAAAAAGCACATCACACATCACAGAGCAATTAATACACAATAATTAACAGTTAATTATATAGTTAATGAAGCTAACACATGAGGCTGTTGGTAACTACATATATCATTGCATTTGCTCAGACATAAAGCTAATTATGTTCTAGGCCTGTTTCAAAAAATCCTGTTTCTGTCTGGAGTTTCTATATCAGCGTACATATTAGCAACAACTGTTCACTTCGATTATCACTACAGACGAAAGTGCTATTAATCTATCTGATGAATGCTGTTCACTAGTTTAATGTGTGGGTGTTAGATTTGTTTTGTAAATATTATCCACATATCTTTTGAAGGATTATTTATGGAAAGAGTGCCATAATTATCAACAAAGGGAAATGCAAAAGAAACGTGAATTTTATGAATCTCCAGCCACAGATTCATTATCAGTTTCCCAGACTAGACCTGCTGCTAGATACCCTCTGTCAGTTCCAAAGTCTCAATGGAGGTGTAATTGATTGTTGTATAATATTCCACAATATCTTATTTTGCGGTCAACACATACCTAATGACAGTGTAGTTTCCTGTTTAATAGCCAGCCCTCTCTCAGTAGGATTTCAAGTGTTCAGCTCTTATGACACTTCCCTGAATTACACAGCGATGTAACATCTTTTACATTTGCTGGAAGGCAGTGTTGGACTGGTAAAACAGGGATTGTGTCCAAAACTAAAAAATACACTTCAAAAGGATTGTTGAGATTGTATAGAGCCGATCCTTTTCTCTGGTTAGGGTGGGACTGTGGGTGTCGCTGACATTATAATAGGAATAAAAGCACAATGCTCTGGGGAGGGAGACGTGAATTAAACAAGGCCATTTTGGTTGAAGTTTACCAACGGCCCATTTGACTGAATCTCAGCACGATGACACAGTGGACCTGTGAGTGGAAAGGGAGAGGCAATGCCCACTGGTTCTCTGCAGCTACAGATGAGGGTGAGAAGGCTTGAGACCCAAACACAACAGGAAAAAAACTGTTGGGGTTCCCACTAAATGGGTCACAGTAGCTTTTAAGATACACACATCGAAACCTACAATGAAAGTGTTTGGTCAACAAATTCATAGGGCACTACCTAAGCACGCAGGCTGATTTGAAGTGATACCCAACCATTTTATGGCCATCTATTTGGTTGAGACCACAATGTGGTCAGACAAGCCCAGATCTAATACCACCTTAACCCCACCTGTGTCTCCTATAATGTTCGCCTGCTAATCTGATTAATTATGTAGTTCTAATTTAATGGTTTCTCACGTGTTTGGTGTCTCACGTGTCTCCGGTTTTTGGACACCTTTGGACAAGTCCTGGCTGTCTCTAGGCTCCTTACCCTGGATCACTTTACATACAGGTGTCTGTGTCCATGGCAATTCCCCCTGAACCAAACTGTATAGCAGACAGTCAAATGGTATTGTCATATATAATTGTCATAGGGTATTGTTGTGTTGTATTGGCGTATGGTATTGCCATATTGTCATAGGTTATTGTTATATTGTTTTGGTGCATGGGATTGCCATATTGTCATAGGATATTGTTATATTGTATTGGCATATGGTATTGCCATATTGTCATAGGTTAGTGTTAGATTGTTTTGGTGTATGGTATTGTCATAGGTTATTGTTAGATTGTTTTGGTGCATGGTATTGCCATATTGTCATAGGGTATTGTTATATTGTATTTCTGTATGGTATTGCCATATTGTCATAGGGTATTGTTATATTGTATTTCTGTATGGTATTGCCATATTGTCATAGGGTATTGTTATATTGTATTTCTGTATGGTATTGCCATATTGTCGTAGGGTATTGTTATATTGTATTTCTGTATGGTATTGCCATATTGTCATAGGGTATTGTTATATTGTATTTCTGTATGGTATTGCCATATTGTCATAGAGTATTGTTATATTGTATTTCTGTATGTTATTGCCATATTGTCATAGGGTATTGTCCTTAGCTTGGACACCTCCAGAATGGTAGGTGATGAGACCCTCTAGTTACACGTGCCTTGGCCTTTTCATTTAACTACTAATGAAGAGTGTCTCCAGTAGAATTGTTATTCCCTGGGTCTCCTCCTAGGACCCGACGGCCACTGTCTTCCACCAGAATCCGTTTCTGTTCAGCTTTCGATCGAGCGTGAACTTTTTAATTATATAAATGTCCCTGTGTCTTCCCTCCACCTGAATTCTGCTCAGAGGGGCGTGAATGTGTCAACTGCGGAGCCACCTCCACCCCCCTGTGGCGGCGGGACGGGACGGGCCACTACCTGTGCAACGCCTGCGGGCTTTACCACAAGATGAACGGCCAGAACCGACCCCTCATCAAGCCCAAACGCAGACTGGTAAGTCCCCGTCTCTCTCCCTTCTACCCTCCTATGTCTGAGAAGGGAGTCCCAAATAGAGCACAGAGCAGATACCGGGACAACAGGACAATTGTAGGAAAGTTATATTTTCCTTATGATCTTCCGGGCATTGTTGATCCTCCCACCTCCCGGTGATCCCCGTCACTGCCTGGTACAATACTGCTACTATTGCCATTGTCCCTGCTATCATTATTGCTGGTCATTCTGATACTGTCACTGATACCAGTACACACGCTGCCTACTTATCACCGCGCTGGACTTTTCCAGCGCGGTGACCAGATGCTTAGGATCAACACTTAGGGGAGAGTTAGTGTCTCCTTATTGTTTTTACATTCGGCATCGTAATAGTTTAAGAGACATATAGAATATAATGTTCATTGTTTAATTTTTTTACAAAGACATCTACGTACACATCGAGTATTTAAGGATGTGATATGTCCCAGGTGGTACTCAGAGTAAATGTAAACATGACAGTTAAAGAAAAATTGCTTTTTGCTTTTCTCTTGGTACCGCGAACGCCTGGTGGGGGGATCTGTATCGGGGGCTGTAGCAGTCAAAGTTAACATAACAACATTTAGGTTTGGTGTGTTTTGTGTATGTCTACATTCATCGGTTTAAAATCCACTTACACTTAAACTTCCTGGGACTGGAATATGGATTTAATGGACAAATTGTAAGGCCAAGACGAAACTGGTCTGTGAGATTCTTGATATGTTCAAGAAAGCTCAGACTCCATGTCATCAGATAGCACTTTGATATAACCTCTCTTTGGCACAAGTACACCCCCCCCCCCCCCGCAAATCTACGTCTTCAGTGTCATGCAGTCAGTTTTTCTCTTGTTGTGCTGCTTTAATGGACCTCTTCCTCTTCTTCTTCTCTCACTTGGCTTCTCAGTCAAGAACCTCAAGCGGGTTAGACTGCTGCTTGTTTTATGTTTGTGGATAAGATTTGATGATGTGTGTAACAACATCTTGAATTCAAATGAATGACACAGTGCAAAAATACTAAGCATATTATATAATGTGTGGCAGCATATAGAGACCCCAATGGATATGTACAGCACTCTTAAAGCAGTCCTAACAATCCTAAGTCTTTCTACTTTGGTTCGATCATCACAAAACCTTTAACTACAGTTTATCCTTGTTTCCTCCTCTACAGACTAAATTCAGTGATTGCCTCCTCCTTAATATTTGTTCACATTATTAAATGTAAGTAACATTTCATGACAGAGAAGGGTGGCTTTACTAACCCTTTAGCTCAACTAACCTCACATTCCCATACACTTCCCTGTTTTATGATTGACCAAAGATTTACTTTGTTTTATTTTCAATATTATTAACCATGATTTAGTTGTTATTACAAGTACTTTTTCCCTGAATGTATATGTTCCTTGTTATTTCGAAGATGTATGGTTTTGAAACATTATATTCTGATCTCTTTTAGATTGTCTAGGCCTATTGCATTTTTACTGTCAGTCATAAAGTCTGACATAAAATATTCAACCTTCCCATGAGGCTAAATTGTGAGAGGGTGTCTAAACTCTGATGCATATGAGGCTCATACATTTGAGAACTTCTGTGTAGTTCCAGACATTAACAAAGTTATATGTAGGCAACTGGATGTAAATATACATATTATCTAAATTAATTAGCAATATTTTGCCAGATATTTCCCCCCTTATTTTAATCTTAGAATACTTACTGTTGCAGGTTTTTTCTTTATAGCCTATAAACGATCCCATAAACATTTTATGAGCCACACATTTTTTGTAACCTATTCATAGATTAGATCTGAATACCTGTTTATTAGGTATTTCTCCGAATAAATCCACATACATCATATGAACATTTCAATCAACTTCACTGTAATTCACTTGTGTTTTTCAAACTAAATTAGTGATTTAATTTACAAGTGGCCTAACCCACGTGGTTGCTAAAATTGAAAGCAATAATAATAAAACGAATTGCAATGACGTTTTTTTCCTCTACTCTATTCTGTATTCCGTTAAAAGAAACGTCATGGAATCATGGATAGTGGCTAGTAGTACTATAGGGTTGGAATATGTCTTTTTAATAACGTCTTTCATAAATATTTTGTAACTCACTATAAGATGTATTATAGGCACTAGCTGTACAAGTATGTGAGCCTATAAGCGGGACAAGTAAGTAATGTTAACGCTGCTTGGTGTAAATAAGCCTAAACCCTAGGCATTTTTCCTTGGCTGCGCGCCTCTGCTTCTTTCTCCCGATGAGAAGTCCATTACGTTTTCCACGGGTCGGTCTGTGGCCGCAGCTTTGCATTTTCAGCTCAAGTGTTTTCAGAGTTCTGTTCAAAGGGCATCCAGTTGTTTCCTATCCGGATATCTGCCCGGGCCCGATAAGGAAGCCAGGCTCCCGGGTGTTTCCGCCTTCAACAAACCCGCTGCATTTTCTATGGCCTCGACAGGCCAGACTTTGACATACTGTAAAGCGATTATCACAACACTGTAGGACCCAGTTAAGTGTGAAGAGAGAGGGAGCGAACGTGAGGGGCGGGATGGTGGTGGTAGGGATTGGAAAATAAATGGATTTAAGCTCTTGGTCTCTTGTTTGTCGTATACTCGGTTGGCAGTGGCATGAACTTTATGCATCGGAATGCGATGCCTTTTCTGTTGTGTAATTATTATTATTAAATCTTTTTAAAATTCCATCTGCACTAGTTAATTTCTTTCATTCTGTATGTTTTGCACGAACTGACAAAACCTTTAATGAATTTGGCTAAAGGAAAAACATGCAGCATAAATGGCCTTAGGGTATTGTGATCCTAAATGTTTCTTATGTGAAGATTTGATCTCCGTTGGAAATAAAGTGCGTGGCATACAAGGCCCTCGTAAAGGCATTTAGTCCGGGTCGTTTGATTATCTGGATCAAGGGAGAATCATGGAAAGAGACGCCATACGTTATTAATGTGCCCTATCTAATTTCTTTATTAAATGAAATATGACAGCAGAAGGCGAAATGATACACGATAGAAATATTGCATTTCGGAGAAACAGCTTTTGCAGCATTGCACAAATTAGAAAATTTAATTAAGCTTCTATATAGCCTAAATCACAGAATAAATTTAATTAAATCAATACAGAGGTGACTTCATAAGTAATTTCACGAGTCTAAAAGGCGCTGGCTTTGATGTTATTTGTGGATGTAGCCCTGAGTGGAGGTCGGTTGGAGAACAGCCCACATAACAAAATCATAATTGTCATTATTACAAGTTAGTTATTAGTTATCTCTACAGTCTACGTGTCAATACCGTAGAGTGGTTTATTTGAGCGTGATAACGTGCGTGATAATGTAGCCTAGACTACTACTATAGAGTTGCATAGTTTTCCCACCTAGCTATCTTAAAATATATTTGCATTAGCAGTCGTTCTGGATAAGATCGTCTGCTAATGTAAATGTAAAATATTTTATAGGCGTAGGTCTGATTGATCTTTATGCAATACAATATTAGGCTATGTAAAACGGCATGTTTTTGGTTAGAAATATCCCAGGTTAAATTCCGAATGAACATTTGAAATGTAGCCTATAGGCCTGTTATGCCTTTGGCTACGTTTAAATGGACACGGGTAGTTCATTTCAATAATCATAAGTCATAATGCTCACTTTCATCTTTGACCTCTGTGGCCTAATCCAATCATCAAGTCATCCAACATTTAAATTGATTTATTAATTATGTATTTACGTTATGTGTTTTTCTTTTTCCTCAGTCCGCTGCGAGACGAGCTGGCACCTGCTGCGCTAACTGTCAGACCACCACCACCACCCTTTGGAGACGTAACGGCAATGGCGACCCGGTGTGCAACGCCTGCGGGCTCTACTACAAACTACACAACGTAAGTAGCCTAACCACTTACATAAACTGCGGAACGAGCTGGTCATGTGGGCGGACAGCTTTTATCGATTTAGGAGCTTGGGGAGAGGGAGAGTGAGACCAAGGACGCAAAACCTGCTTTCCCTGTCAAGCAGAACCCGCCGCTCGTTTTTTCTTTTTTATTAATCCATCTTTGTCTCAATGGGGGTGTTACTCCCAGGAGAGGCTGAAGGGTGGGACTGTCATTCAGGGGAACAGCGTCAGTTACATTGATGTGAATCGGTCTGCGAGTAGCCCTTTCAGGTTCAGCGTGGTTTCCAGTCCTCTTGTATTCATGTTCAGTGAGAGGTTTCTATTTGATTTTAAATAAGACAAAAGCACATACAATCTCATGCCTTTTAATGTGGCTTGATCATCCAATGCCTGTTAAATCTTTTGCTTAACATTCTTGGAACATCAGATTTTTTCTTCGTGTTAATTAATAAAGCAACGTTTTCCCATCTCGTTTTTTTGTTAACATTTTTCTAAGTTATCTGTTACTAAGGGCAGGAAATGCTCTTAAAAAACGTGAAGTTGTTTGACATGATATCAAAACTCCTACAACTGCAGCTCAATTCAATCAACTCAACAGCTTTCTCCAATGGTCAAATTTACTCTGACTTGTCTTGGGTTGGCCTAAAACAGTTACCACAAGACCACTTTCAAAGTGGCTTTCATTTTTCCCGAATTAAAAGAGTGCAGGCCAGGATGAATATCGTAATTAAATACATAATCATTGCTATGCCTGATCAGAATGAATTCCTCCAATTGTAGAGCGCACCTATGTACGCAATAATTACATTACTCAAGGCGTGTCTGACTTGTCCTTGGCTAACATCCCTGCTCCCTGGACTCTCCACAGGTCAACAGGCCAATGACCATGAAGAAGGAGGGCATACAGACACGCAACCGCAAAATGTCCAGCAAGTCCAAGAGGGGCAAGCGCTCCGGTGACGGCTACGACGAGCTGTCCAAATGCATGCACGACAAGTCCTCTCCCTTCGGCGGCGGGCCCGGGCTGGCTGGACACATGGCCCACATGGGTCACCTCCCACCCTTCAGCCACTCCGGACACATGCTGCCCACCCCCACGCCCATCCACCCCTCCTTCGGCCACCCCCACCACCACTCCGGACGGTCCCCGGCCTGGGCGGAGCACTGAAGCCCTTCCGGGCACACCGTGGCCCCACCCCGCTCCACGTCATCCCCCATCGCCGTGGGACCCCCTCGTGGGGAGGACTCTAACAGGGGCAATGGCTCACTGTCACCTGGACATGGTTTCACCTCATCGAGAGAATGGTGGAGAGGAGACGCGTCGAAGGGGAACGTGGTTGTGTCGAGTCGCTCCCTTGAAGAGTGTGGAACATCGTGGGTGCAAATAGGGACATTCATGGTCCTTTTGCCTTTTTTACTGAGTCACTTTGGTACCCCCCTCCGCCACCGTATTTCATTATAACCTCCCATGCTTTCGACAGACTGCTGACACCGTGGGTATGAGAGACTTTCTGAACCAGCCTCCCCCACACACACACACACACACACACACACCCACACACACACACACACACACACTTGCTGGAACACACCATGCATCCATCTGGTCCCCTGTTTCTTAAAGACTTTTTGGAAAACAGAAGCAAGCAAGCAGAAAGTTTAATTTACCTGTTATTATTGTCGTTATAATTGATGTTATAATTATTATGATAATTTATTTTCACTTTTCCTTGCTTTCTTCAGAACACACGGATATTGTTATTATTATAATTTCATTGTTATTATGTAAAGAAAAAAACACTGACTTATCTTAAACCAGACATTGTTCCTGAGCTGTATGTTTATATAATTTTTCCATCTCACAAAATAAAGGAAATAAAGTTTTAATACTAAATAACGTGACTGAGTGCATATCAATTCCTCAGTCTCTGAGCCTTTTTCTCCGTCTTCCAATTCACCTTACGTTCTGTTGGAGTGTCAAAGTTCTTTCCAGTGTCCGTGAAGAGTTCTGTATTTCTGCTATGTTTCTAAGTGATATCAGATGTAACGACGCCTGCTTTATGATCCACAAAGCGCGGTAATGGTTTTGTTGTGCCCCTCCCTCGAGCAATGTGCTGCTGTTTATAGAAGGCCTCTTTGTGGAGCTCAGGCCCCAGGGTGCACCACTGTGACCCAGACAGCAGGCTCCAAAACCAGGGTGAGCACAGGGCTCCCACGTCACACACACACAACTCGAACACACGCGTCTTTGGACGTAAATAAAAATGTTTAGTTAATATTATTCTGTGTCCCTCGCCTATTATGCCCTCTATGGGCTGTTGTGCATTGATTGGAGTGAAAGGAAGGACAGCAGGTCTTTAGCGGGAGAGAAAAGAGGAAGGAAAGGCAATCAGGCGACCCGTAAGCAAACACGTGGGGGCTGTTTGGACCCCTCGCACACAGATGTTCTTGCAGCTGAGGGCCGCAGGAAACGCCTCTCAACTCTCTCCCCCTGTCTCTCTCTTTCTGTCCTCTGCCCTCTTTCTGTTCGTCGCTGTCTCCTTCCCTTTTTCAGTGCAAACCTTTTCCTTTCCCACCCGTCTCTCTTTCTACGTCTCTCCCCCCTTGAACTATAAAGCTAAGCGAAGGAACAGACGAAAACCACTGGCGGAGCCGGAAGCTAATGACTGAGAGCCAACCTGAGGTCATCGTTACTGACCGTCTAGAAACCTCACACAGAACCGTGGGCATGGTATAGAGATCCTGAACAGATGGCGTGCAACAGAAGTGGTGCCACCCTATTCTAAAACAGAGCAGAGAGCTACCTCACCAGTGTAGAACTGTCTGTGGTCTTTTTGTCAGCATTGGTTTGTTGTGTTCAACATGGGCAAAGACATGGTTTCAACACAGCATAGTTATAACACATCTCAGCAGCTAACTAGGATCATATGACTTATATTATGTACACCCAGGCCATCCATCCTCAACCCACGTGCTAGTATGGGGGTCTGTTGAAAAACAACACATTTTATTGGATTCTTTTCCCCAATACGTTTTTGAGGAGAGATTGTTTTGAAATAATATGTCTTTTTACTATCTTTACCGAACTTACATTAGGTCTTTGGATATCGTGCTGTTCACATACCACCTATGTAATCTAAGAATAGTGGAATTTAAGCCTAAAAGGGCTATCAACATTGTTTTTGTGGCCGTATTTAACTTGCTTTTGTATCTAATTGGGATGCCATAATTGAATTCTATTAAAAGTCCCACTTTTACTAATCCTAACCCTAAACCTAACCTTAACCTCAATAACCCAGCATTTATGCTTTACCTTAACTTAGCCCTGATGCATGACCAATAATGCATAACAGAAATTTTTACCCTAAACCCAATTGTAACTTTTTAACTAAACCTAACACCTACGCAAAATAAATCTTTTTTAAATTGTGAAAACACCCCAATTGGTCCAATTGGTCCACACACACACACACACACACACACACACACACACACACACACACACACACACACACACACACACACACACACACACACAGAGAAAGACAAACACACACACACACATACACACACGTATGTTTACATAGCTTTCTAAATGTGGACACCATAGTTGATTGTCCTTAAAAATATTTTTACTTATCCTATCTCTCACCTCAATCCCTAAACTTAACCTCAATACCCTTATATTTATGTCTAAACATAACCTAGCCCTAATGTCTAATCCTAAATCAGTAATGCGTGTCCCTAATTCTAATTTTACTATAACCCCAGAATTACACATTATGATTCCCCTAAATAATGAGCATTTTAAATAACCTTAACCCTAATCCTGAAATATAGCCAATTGTAATGTTCATCATAAACCTTGCACTTTAGCCAAAAATATGCCTTTTTGAAATAATTTTAGAACAGTGGTTGAAAACTATTTGCCCACATTCAGGGGAAAATCTGTTCTAACATACACACCCACAATCACACTTACACACAAATACAGATAGAACCCAAGTACTTCAAAATGTAAACATAAAAGTCCTATCTTTATAATGATCACTGTAATTCTAAACAAATTAATCGAAATTGTAAGTTTTACTCTAAACCCAAACGCAAAAAAATGCCTTTTTAAAATCGAGTTTTCTGACATTATAACACAGATACACATTCTCAGCATACGTAAACACACAAACACACACACATATTTTTTTTCCCCCTGCGGGACCATAAATTATTCTCTATTTTGCTTTTACCTCTCATAACCCTAACCCTGATGCAAACATTTAAAATAGTGGCACATTAATGTTTAAAAATGGCATTGGTCTTTGAAATTTACTAAAATGCTCAATTAAGTAATTTATTTTAGTTGAAGATTAAGATTAATGGATTTTCTCTAAATCTCCCACCAAGCAGCCAAACTGACCCAAGTCACACAATGTCCATTTGATTTATTGAGATAATGCCATACCAGTTTGCAGCACACAGATATTCTAAGTTGTTTGTATCACATTTTGAACACAGTTGATCAAACAATCCCTAGTTCTGCTTATATTAGAAGGAAGACAACATCCACTGCCAAATCATGGTCATTTCCAGTGACAAGAGTGTAACAATGTGTTGTGCTGCCTGGCTTGTTAGTAGCCCAGTTTGAATGCTGGGCCCTGCTCTGGGCTCTGCTCTGGGCTCTGCTCTCGGCATGGCCGGGCCTCCACTGGGGCTCTCTGCTGTAATGCTCCATCTGGCAGTGTTCCCAGATCCTGAGAGCTCCAGCCCTCCTCAATGAGGCCCTCCAGAGGGAAGGAGTCCTCCCAAGAATTATAGAGCAGACTGCCAACGTCTGAGAGACCGTAGAAACGGAGACAGCTGCTCTGGTCCAGTGTCATTGAGGAAGAGGAGCAATGTTCTGGTCCAGCTTCATGGAGGAAGAGGAGACATTATGGGACACCTACATGGAGAAAGAGTTGAGATGCTCAGGTCCAGCTTCATGGAGGAATAGGTGCAATGTTCTAGTCCAGCTTCATGGAGGAAGAGGTGCAATGTTCTAGGCCAGCTTCATGGAGGAAGAGGTGCAATGTTCTAGACCAGCTTCATGGAGGAAGAGGTGCAATGTTCTAGGCCAGCTTCATGGAGGAAGAGGTGCAATGCTCTGGTATCGAAGCATGCTTCACACTCAGTTTGATACATTGGTATTCTTTGGATTCCCTTCAAATGTTTTGTCTCCTTTCTACAGAGCCTCTAAAAAGTCCCTTGGACCTTTCTGCATTTAACTGAGTGACAAAACATGAAATTATAATGGACTGAATTAGAGTTACACTATTTCATGTTAAATCCACCTGTCTCTGGGAGATCCCACTGTTGGGTAGTAGACGCCCTAACAAAAACAACATAATAAAGACAGGTACATTAAATTAAATCCAGAATATGGTTCTTAAAAATAACCAATCAGGGGCAGCATATAAGAACATTTCCAATGCACTGAATACCAACCCCATTGCCAATATCAACCTCCTAGAGCACAGTAAAGTTCATTATCAAGATTTGGAGAGTATATGGCACAAGTGTGACACTGTCTAGAACAGGCTGTCCTCAAAACATGACCATCAGGGTGACAAGGGCACTGGTCAGGGAGTTCTTACCTACTTACCTAAGTATTGATAAGAAGCAAAATAGCTTGGTGAGAAGCATCGGAGGACATGAGGCAAGGCCATAATCATTCATTGGATGTCAGGAAAGAAAAGAATTGACAGGGAAGAAAATAATTTGACAATATTGGCAAAGTAAAACATAAATAATCAGGATCAAATGCAGTTATAAAACAATGTTCTGAACAGCCTTAACAATGATCATGTATTTATGGCTAATATTACCTTCACCACCGAGGTACCCATAAAACACAGCCACATAAAGATAGATGAAGAGGGAAGATGTCCTTAGATGAGGAGCAGAGTGAACATGGTGGTCATCTTCATCAGACTTCTGAAAGCTTTATGAGTCTTCAACCTTTCATGTCCCCCTCCCCTCTCCTCACTGCCTCCCTCCCGTCCAGCTCCCTTCCTCCCTACCCCGCTGCGCCTCCCCCCTCACAGCCCACCCCGTGGCTCTTTGTAACATCTCCATCCCTTCAAATCCCACATATTCCTCCTCTCCCTCTCCCTTCATGGATTTGTTTTCCTATCAAATTGAATTAGCAGAATCAAAAGGTAGTTGGCCTTTCCCCACACAGAGTGAAGTTATGGAGACAGGGTGAAAAGATGAAAGGAAGACCAGGTCTCTTGGAGTGTATATGAGTGTGTGTGCGTATGTTTTTGAGGGCGGGGGTTGACCTTTACACTGGCCTGACTGAAAAAGCGCCCTCCCCCTCTCCCCTAAACCAATAGAAGGATATGAGAAGGCGCAACTGACTGGGTTTTATATTAGGACTATACAGTATTTTGTTTTAAAGCACAGGACACATAGGCAGAGCTGTGTACAAGCCACATCATTCACTGTTACACTTCCTAAACAAATCATATTATCTACAATACATGCTGGTTTTAAAGTACACATGTACAAATCAGAAATATCCCATACCAGCTTCATATTTACATTACAACCCAAAGTTTCATGTGCTGAAGTGACTTTGAGGGAAAAAGAAAAAAACTCAACATTGCTCTTTTGAAAGTAAGGATATTACTATGCATTTCCAGTTTGGTGGTTTACAGTTTGAACCATTTCAAGAAAACTGGTAGTGGTCTATGAGCATACACAAACACACACACACACATGCACATTGACAGTCTTAGTCACCGTGATTATGCTATAAAAAGCCATAGGTGAACTTCCTCTTTTTATGGCCCATTACAAATTCATAGAAATACGCTCCCTTGACACTTCATTGTTTCATGCAATGAGCGTGGTGGGGTTAGGCCGAATTCACTAAAAGCACATATTATAAACATCAGCTCACAGGAAATACCAAATAAAATCTTGACCAAAAAAAGGGGACTATCAATCACTCAAACACAGCTTGATGTTAGTCTGTTACACTTGTAACTGTTACTAACTGTTGCACTTGTAACTGTTACTAACTGTTGCACTTGCAACTGTTACTTATAGCAGTCTGTGGAGGCTATCATCAGTAACCTGACCCCCAGAATACTCTTAGTTACATCCTGACCCGTCAGAACAATGTAAATAACACAAACTCACCACAAGTCAAAGATTAGAGGGGACCACCATTTGAATGCACGGTGAGTCATGTACTCCCTTGTCACACTGCCCCCCCCCCCACCCCATTTTCTCTAAAAACGGCTTGCATCGTGGCTGCACACATTTTTCCAAGCACCAATAAAAAAAGTAAAAACAGGAAGTGAGAAATTCAAACAGGAAATACTTATAGAGTGTTATTAGGACCGATTGAGACCAAACTCTGACACGGGCAGGGTAGAAAGAGTTTCATAAACAGAGCCTTGGGTTTAGTGTATTTGTGACACATTCATAAAATTTGGTAAAACTCAACGTTTTAGTGACTGACATGTAATTGAGTAGTGGTTAGCGGTAAATGTTTTAGCCTCTGCTGGATTCCACTATGGGCACGTTAATAATGAATAAGATTGTACTTGTGGTCTCAGCAAAATAGAAAAGCAAAAAAAGTTGTGGTCCCATATGATTACCTACTGTTGAACAGTATCCAGTAACCCCCAATCTGCAGACAGAGATGTTGTTGCTGTAATAATATGGGGGGATTATTCTGTTTGCTCACAATCCTTGTTGAAACCAGGCAGATACAAAATCGCAGCACTATTCAGATCTTTAATCACATTAACTTGGTTCAATTCAGACCATTAAGAATTAGCATCA
This sequence comes from Esox lucius, assembly GCF_011004845.1. Lineage (NCBI taxonomy): Eukaryota > Metazoa > Chordata > Actinopteri > Esociformes > Esocidae > Esox > Esox lucius. The sequence continues at coordinate 19,271,248 of NC_047585.1, forward strand.
ATCATCCAGCCGTTTCCATTCTGCTCCATTCATGCATTCTGTGCTACTGCCGAGTGGGGTAATTCTGGGCCTGTAGAAACGGCTGTCTCAAGGTGCGCACACCGAGGAAACCGACCCTGCCTTGATCCCCTACGAAATTAGGTCGAGCCTTTTCTCACCTGGGGTGGGCAGCATTCATAGTGTTCACCTGGGACATGTAGTGTTCAGGTGCCATTCAGGTGTAGCGTTCAGTCAGCGATGAGGCCCTTCTGTTCCTCTGTGAGGCAGACAAATTCATCCCTGCTGTCTGAGGACAAACAAGCCCATTCATACGGGGCTCCCATTTACAAACCAGGGGGCAAGTACAGTACTAATGCCTGGGACGGCTCTAGGGATTGGGCGTCTGGACCTGTTATCCTCTTCCGCACCCTTACAATGGCCCCCCATCCGCTTTCACTGGCAGGTAACTGGAGAACTGGATGGGGGGGGGGGAATCTAGGGCAGCCGGGCCCAGTGCCAGGGGTGAGGGAGGAAAGCAGAGGACAGTCAAACCCTACTAAGCCCTCTTTTCTCTCGGCCAGATTAGAAAACTGTTCAGGGTCTCTTTCCTGGTCCCTGAAGATCAGGAGGATGAGTTCCTCTACGTGTGAGCTGTGTAAACCGATGGGGACTTGCACTGCAGCTGCCGTGGCTAGCTGTGACGTCTCATAAGCCCCGTAGCCTGGTAGAGCTGTGACGTCTCATAAGCCCCGTAGCCTGGTAGAGCGGTGACGTCTCATAAGCCCCGTTGCCTGGTAGAGCTGTGACGTCTCATAAGCCCCGTAGCCTGGTAGAGCTGTGATGTCTCATAAGCCCCGTAGCCTGGTAGAGCGGTGACGTCTCATAAGCCCCGTAGCCTGGTAGAGCTGTGACGTCTCATAAGCCCCGTAGCCTGGTAGAGCTGTGACGTCTCATAAGCCCCGTAGCCTGATGGAGAATGTGACGTCTCACAAACCCTGTAGCCTGGTGGAGAATGTGACGTCTCACAATCCCCGTAGCCTGGTGGAGACCGTGACGTCTCACAATCCCCGTAGCCTGGTGGAGACCGTGACGTCTCACAAACCCCATAGCCTGGTGGAGACTGTGATGTCTCACAAACCCCATAGCCTGGTGGAGACCGTGACGTCTCACAAACCCCGTAGCCTGGTGAAGACTGTGACGTCTCACAAACCCCGTAGCCTGGTGAAGATTGTGACGTCTCACAAACCCCGTAGCCTGGTGAAGATTGTGACGTCTCACAAACCCCGTAGCCTGGTGAAGACCGTGATGTCTCACAAACCCCGTAGCCTGGTGGAGACCACGTAGACCGACGCACACGGGGAGCAGCACGGTGGAACAACCAGTTCAGGACAAACAGATGACAGAAATGCATCACAGACCAAATAAATATCTGCGGTGCTCATCGTGAGCCGGCGTCAGGAGCCAGTCGGCTAGGCCTCATTACACGGCCCTTAGGCTTGGCAGTCATGCAGAGACGGAGCCTCTCAGGTGAGGGCATTCCTAGCCAGCACTACGCCTTGTTTGTGGCGTGGCTGTACTTCTTGTTGTGTCTCAGCCCTCAGCACTACAGGGCCGTCCACGTAAACAAACACTATCTGATTGTCTGATCCTCACAAGCTGGGCGAGAAAGCCTGTATCACGATGATGAGAGCAAACAAAGACAACTGTGTGCCTCTGTTCTTACTCTGAGGGTTTACTGGAATTCAACAACAATTAGAAAAAAAAAAAGTTTGTGTGTGTGTGTGTGTGTGGGGGGGGGGGGGGGGGAGTTGAAATGGGACAAAAAGTGATCCTAAGTAGAGTGATGTTGATGGAAGCGGCGTAGATTTGTTCATGGAAGCCTGCAGCCGGCCACAGGAGGATGGAGTGAGCCTGGTGTTAACCGGGGGCAAACCCTTGGTGCCCTGGACAGAAACCCAGGCCGAGACCCTCTCTCTCAGTCTCCACCCTACCCCACTTGCTGTGTACCTGACAGAAGCCTGTCTCCCCTGGAGACAGAGATTATCGCAGCCATCGCAGGGTGAGGCGGGAGACGGGGGAGGGAGAGGTGAGGGAGGTGAGGCACTGCAGGCCTATCTGCTCATGATCGGCATTCTGCTCACTCATTGGTTCAGTGGGATGTTGCAACTGCAGCATCAACTGGTCCTTATCTTCCCCAGGCAGACTGTGCTGATATGCATCTGAAATAAGAAACACTGCAGAAAAATAACATGATTAATCAAAAAAAAACATAAACGAACTTCTCTGTGGTTTATGCACATGGTTGCTTATACATTATGGTTGTGACACCTCTGAGCTCAGGAGTTTGCTGCTCCCACAATATTAGAGATCGGTTAGAGCTCAATATTCCGTTAGAATCTCTTAAAAACTACATCTAAGCCAACAGGACACCAACATAGATGAACATTTGCAAATTCGACTTGTTTGGCTGTAGCAACTCGCATCTTGTCATGATACGTCCTCCTGGCTGTTACTGAGAAGCACAACACCATAGATAATAACACATAACAAATTCCACAAAAGACAGCAACAACAAAAACATGAAACCTGGGGCAAATTGTCATGAGCGGCCTTACAATGCACGCATGTAAGGCAGCTCATGACAATTTGATATGTGCTGTGCCAAACTAACAACTCTGCTGTCTGACAACATTTTAAAGTAGTTGCCAGTAAACTAGCCAAGTGTTAGATATCTGTCAACAACTGTCCAATCCAGTAGCATACGCTGTTTGCCAACAACTTGTTAATTCTGAACAACAATCTTTACTGACTCAAAACTCATTATTAGTTTAATTGAATGATCCTTTTGAACGGCTGGCAGCAATGAGTTCTACTGCAGGTTCCCTGACAGGATTTATGTGCGGCCCTCAGGCCCAGTAGAACCAGCAACAAATGTTTGTTTAACTTGTGCAGAGAAAAATAGATCAAACTGCAGGTGCTAGGCAGGCTTACAGAAGAAAATACATTTATGACTGATGATAAGAGGCATGTGGCTAAAAGTGAATGTAATTAAATATAAAATGTAATGATAGACACAGCTTCGTAGAACCAAAACGTGACGTACTCATAGCTTCTGTTCAACAGACTTGAATAGTGGAGCTGCTGCGATTGTCAAATAATATGGGCTCATCACCCTTGCAGTGGTTGAAGCCCCAACTAGACCTTTGTTAGAACTGCACCAAGAAATATAATTTCTTTAATGTCCACCATTTACAAAGAACTCGTTTGCCTTTTAGTCACAAATGACAGCAATAAGCCCCCTATGCTGCCTGAACAAAACTTTCCCAGGGTTCCACAGTGAAGCAAAAGGCCCAGGCTGGGGTGGGTAAGTGAGCGTTGGATGACACACTTCAACTCTCCCAAACCCGCTGGGGAGTTGGCAATGAGGCAAGGCCATGATCGCAAGTTGAACTATAAATATATATACAGCTCCAGAAAAAATTAAGAGACCACTGCACCTTTTTCCTTCCTTTCCAAAAAAGTCAAAAAGGAAAGTTTTGAGTGAGGAACAGAAGCGTTCAATTTGCCGTGGTCTCTTAATTTTAACCCTTCTGTTCCTCACTCAAATCCTTCCTTTTCAACTTTTTTGGAAAAGAAAGAAAAAGTTGCAGTGGTTTAAAATTTGTATAGCTGTGAGGAGAGCTGCATAAATATATTTTGTATATATAATCCCAAAAGACGGGACAAAAATAAACAATTGAAAGTCATCGGGAAAACTGACTCCATGAGCGTGAGTACGGCATCGTTAACAATCTGTTTGTGAAGTACTCCATTTCAAATATAATCTTTCCCTAATACCTGTTATATTACTATATTTTATGTTTGTCTGCATTTGTATGGTGGAAATCTAACAAAGGTCTCCTTTAGAAACAATACAATAAACTGTAGCAATGCAATGCAGTTGTAGAGTGTTGTGTATGTTACATCTTGGGTTAGCTCACATTAATTTTGGCTTGATTCCGTTAACTCTGGCAACGATGTCCAGAAACTGGACTCATATTTAATATTCTTACTATCCATTTGGTGATCATTGTGACTATAGTGACCTGTTCTATTCAAATCAAACTTCAATTCTAGAAAGATAATGAATTAAAGAGGTTTAAAGAAGTCCAGCATGCAGACAGGCTCAAGACTTCTGCGAGTGACAGCTGAACACGTCACCATCTGTTGGGTACCTACAGACCAACAAATTACATGTATTGTTAATGTAAAGATTTACAAGGCAGGCTCAAGATAAATCATCCAACTTAGTCCAGCCTGAGTATAAAATCAAATCTTCAATTTCATCTTGTAGCACGGTGGTGCTCGTCTTTCTACAAGAATAAAAGGTATAAATGTCAATGGAATAATCCACTACATCCGTGTAGTGTGTTCAAAATCGAATACTTTACCTTTATTATTGCGGGTGCTGCTCAACGAGTTCACCTGAGATGGACTGAGTCCGAACGTTTGACTTACAGTAGACCAACCCTGGCAGAGTAAGGGTGGATTAGGCATCATGGTAAATATGGGAATATGTTTCATTTTCCACTTCCGACCAACCCATTATTTTCACTCAGATCAATGTTTTCAGTTTAAAATGTCCTCTATATCTGTGTGTGTGTGTGTGTTTTGTTTAGCATGTAGGCCACTACGTCTATCCATACAGGGTTAAGTGTATGTTTGTGAAATCGAGGGTGCCTAAGCTGATTGTCATCGTTCCATAACCACCATCCCCATATGGACAGAAAAGGCCATCTCGTCATCAGAGTGGCCTTACATCAGCTGATTCTTCTCCTGGTGTGGGTGTCTATCAAGACTATATCTGTAGTGATAAGAGACGGGGGAGAGAGTGTGACCACAGAGCATGTCATACCGGATAGCGCTGAAGGTTCTTAAACCGCTAAATGTCACGACCAGACTCCCTTCAATCACACTTAGATTACGGTCATGTAGAAAAAATAATCAGATATGCCACACACACACACACACACACCCAAACACACACTCATACACGAACACACACACACAAACACACAAACATGCAGTGGTCTCGGGAAAAAGGGGAGGCACCCCGCCAATTCAATACCAATCTTTGGTTACATGTTTAATCACCCATGCAAAAATAAAGACAGTACCAAATTGACTGATTGAATTATTCCATTTACTCTTGGAATTAACATATTCTGTACTGTCATGGTCCGCTGGAGAAAGAGGAAAAAATGAAAAGGGGAAATTAATTGAAAACCAGTGATCTAAATGGCTTCATTCAGTTATTGGTGCAACCATCAAACAAGGAAGCTATAGAATATGATAAGTAGACTGTTCAGGCAGATCAAATATCTAAGTAAAAGGGTTTGATATTTTTCTCTGTTTGAATCTCTTTAAAATGGCAACAAGTCCTTCATTACATGAGAGCTTGGTCACAGAATGGCTATGATGAAGGTGCAGAAAAAGTTGTTACGACACACTCCTGGCCAATAGAAAAGCTTGCTGGATACAAGAACAGCCATCCCAGAAGCCTTTGCTGTAGTCATGACATCAGGGGTCACACAGGCTACAGTGAAATGTGTAGGGAAAGTAGAGTGCAAAGAGGACTGCAGTTCAAAGCACAAATGGAGGGAGAGAGACAGAGAGAGAGAAAGGCAGAGCAAAGCAGAGCGAGACAAAGAAAAGAAGGAAGAGAGTGAGCTTTCTGATTAGTTTCCTTGGCAGGAAGACAAAACTGTGAGGAATGCAGGCAAGAGGGGAAAGAGAAGTGATCAAGAGTTAGAAAACCAGAGAAAAAAAATAAGAAGGAAGAGAGGAGGAGTGAGGACTGCTGAATAAGCCAGGACGGTTCATTTCTATTCCATCCAGCTTGCTCTCCCTCTCTGTCGTTTCCTTCGTTCTTCTTCCTCTCCTCACAGCTATACAAAGCGTCCTGTGCCTGTTCACTCCTCTCTTCCCATCCTTCCTCAGACAGAAACAGATTTTTGAAGAGAGGTGGAGCGGTAGCACACCGACTGCTGCTGGACTCAGTCCAAGAACAGAGGGCAGAACAACTTGTCATTGTATCTGCTGCACGTGGTGGCAGAGGAGAGGATGGAGGCAGGCAGCCTGGTGTGGTGGCTGTGGAGAGGATGGATGCAGGCAGCCTGGTGTGGTGGCAGAGGAGAGGATGGAGGCAGGCAGCCTGGTGTAGAGGCAGAGGAGAGCATGGAGGCAGGCAGCCTGGTGTGGTGGCAGAGGAGAAGATGGAGGCAGGCAGCCTGGTGTAGAGGCAGAGGACCGGGTGGAGGCAGACAACCTGGTGTGGGGGGAGAGGATGGAGGCAGACAGCCTGGTGTAGAGGCAGAGGAGCGGGTGGAGGCAGACAGCCTGGTGTAGAGGCAGAGGAGAGGATGGAGGCAGACAGCCTGGTGTGGGGGCAGGGGAGAGGATGGAGGCAGACAGCCTGGTGTAGAGGCAGAGGAGAGGATGGAGGCAGACAGTCTGGTGTGGTGTTAAGGAGAGGATGGAGGCAGACTGCCTGGTGTGGGGGTAGAGGAGCGGGTGGAGGCAGACTGCCTGGTGTGGGGGTAGAGGAGCGGGTGGAGGCAGACTGCCTGGTGTGGGGGAAGAGGAGCGGGTGGAGGCAGACAGTCTGGTGTGGGGTTAAGGAGAGAGAAGAAAACAACAAGTACTCAACATGAGGCGTCCCCCTGCCTTTTCAGCAACCCGTCAGGTACTGGCGCAATTCAAACTTAGACTGTGGTGGTCAGCTTGTAGCTACAAAAGTGTGTCTTACATTACCATGCCACGTGGGAATCTAAAATATACCTCAGAAGTGAAAGGAAAACTGTTACACAAACACAAACACACACAGTGAGGGCTGCGGCCACCTCTGTCCAGTGCATTTCACAGCGGCTCCTCACAGCCCTGTGAACAAGGCCTGAGGCCGCTCATCACTCCAGCCCTGAGTAAATGTTGCCATCTCTGCCTCTTCCACTCACACACACACTCCATCAGCCACAAATACACACTCTGTTGAACGCACTGTTATTAATGGACGGAGAGCATTAGAGATGACAGCATTGCGAAAGGCTGTGTGATAGAGAGACACATAGAGAAAAGCAGCCTCTGTTCCTCTGTTTCTTTAATCCACTCCCTCCACTACTTTCTCTGTCACTGTCACTGTTTGTCTATCTCAATCTCGCCCTGTTCCTTATTGTTAACGCTTTGCGGCTCATGAGCAAGAAAATGGTTTCAAGACACGTCATTGGTCATGTCAAGGCTTACATTTAAGAATGACTGTTGGTCCCCACCATCTCAATAACGTGAAATAATAATGCGAAATATCCCATTCACTGGAACTAGAGGTTACATCTGTAAAGACCCTAGCTACCTTAGTTCAACAGAACCAAATGTATTTGTTAACTATACTAATAATAATAGATTTCATTTGGGGGACGCCTTTCAAGACACTCAAGGACATCTTACATGAGGACTGGGCCTACAGAGAGTGAAGTGCAAAATGTAAAAACCGAAGATTAGAGCATTAAAACAATTTAAATCAGGCATCAAAGGACATAGTTAAATGAAGCGATAACATGGGGAGGAAAGGTTGGGAAGAGGATATGAACCCTATTTCAGGTTAGGTTTATGGCGTGTGTGTGGGGGGAGTGAGTTCCAGAGCCTGGGTGCTGAGTGGTTAAAGTCCTGGACACCACTGAGGGGAGACGGCAATGGGGGTGGGGGGTGGACTGGGGGGGTGGGACTGTGTTTTTATTCTCATCTTCTCAGTTAGAACCATCCTGATACGGATTTAATGATCCACTGGATGCGCAGTAGACCTTATTCATCCAACCTGTCGGTTGTTAGTGTGGCCAGTAATGTGGGCTCTCTCCATTAGACCAGGTCATGAGTCGTCATAACACGATCCCAGCCAGCAGCGGGTGTCATAAGGACGTTCAGGGGGCCGTTACACAACCTCCGGACGTTACAGGTACGCTCTAATGACACGTGTACGTTTGCGGGGGATAATATAATACTCGGTTGTTTGAGTGAAATGTGGCTGCAAAATGGGCCCATCATGTGACAGAAATCAGCCCGTGTCCCCCCTCATCCCAACCCAGCATGACCACCCTCCCTTCCCATCTTCTCGTGCCTGCTCCCCCCTCCTGCCCCCCTCCTGCTGGCGCCTGCACGGTTAGTTAGGGGTTGCCACAGGGCATCATGTGAGCAGGGAGACATTTTCTAAACACACACACAAACACACTCCCACAACACAGGCAGTCCGAGGGAAAGGGATAGGCAACGGCACAAACACTGAATGTGAAGGAACTAGCATGAGCGCCGCACACACCCACACACACACACACACGCATGCGCACACATGCACACACAAACACATCAATCTGACGTTGTAACCTTCTCCATTGAGAGGATCAGTTCTTTTATGTGGGGTGACTTTGAGGGTCAGCGAGATCTCTAACAATACTATCCATTATACTGGCAGCATCAGGGCTCTGTCTGTCTGTCTTCAAGTCAAAGAGCTGGGCAGACACACCTCTGGGCTAAATGTCAGCACAACGTTGGAGAACAACACTACTCACAGAGAAGCCCTTTGAATGCAGTACGCCACATTTTGTTTGTTGTTTTTTTTAGGGAGAATACTTTGGCGGATGTATGTTGGTCTTATGGTTGCCGAAGAAATGTCATTGCAGCTGTTTAACATGTGCTGCCTGGTAAATGGACAGCCGGACCCATCGGGGGAAAAGCCCTTGTGGCATATTGATCGGAGATCATAGGCTCTGAGAACCCCTAGTGGTGTGTGTGGACCTGAGATCACAAGCTCTGAAACTTGGAAAGAAAAAGCAAGTGGAAAGGCACAAGAAATGCTTTCAGACATATACATGGTTCTCTCCTCATCCATTCATGTCCTGTTCTCTGTCTTCTTCCTTTCTTCCCTCTCACCTGGCCGACCTCCAATGTCTGAAACCTTAGACGACGCAGGTTCTATCTTTTCTACAACATTTAGGAAGCCATTAGCAACATCAAATTGTTACCTCAGGAACGGAGGGAGAGGGAAATGGGGGTGAAGGAAGAAAGGGGACGGAGAGCGAAAGCGGGGAGGGAAGGGGATTGGTTGGAGGGTAAGAGATATCAAGCTATCAGGTATCCCCTGTTTTCAGTCACCCCATTACAGTAATGTGCAGGGACCATTTAACTAATGCATAATAGCACATTGATACCCATAATAAACTGTATTTCAGACTCAATTTGTATCCGAGACATCCCAAATGTGCACGCATACACTCACACACATGCATGTGTCTTTTTTTCGACCGATCTGTCTCCCCTGTTGTCTCTAAGGGCTTTGTTGTTGAATGTAGGTAGAATGCAAAGAGCTTGAAAAGCTGTCATGAAGGCAAAGGGCGGCTACTTTGAAGAATCTACAATATGTACATGGATTTGGATTTGGTTACTACATGAATCCCAAAGGTGTTATTTCAGAGTTTTGATGTCTTCACTATTACCCTACAATGTGGAAAATAGTAAAACAAAAGAAATACCATTGAAATAGTAGGTGTGTCCGACTGTGACTGGTACTGTATGTGTATCATTTCAAGATAGCAGCTTAATGTCAAGAACTCTGAAACTCACAGATAGGATAAGTTATTTTGTAATTTATTGATGGTTTAAGCAGTAATAAAGGAGAGTAATAAACTTATGGAGAAACGTTTGACTTTTTTGCCACAGTCAAGGATTGGCATGATGGTCCTCTTGGCAGTGTGGGTGAAAGTATCTTGTAGATGGTGACATACTGTACTGCAACTCTGTTTGAGGGACAAGCAGGTTGTGGAAGCCTTCCATTGAAAAATCATCCATTTCGTTTATTTGATGTGAAGGAGTAGATGGAGGTCAGCAAAGGCAGATTAGATGTTTTAGGGTGGGCATCACAGTGGGCCTGCTGTGTACAAAATGCAATCATCAGCATGAAGAGGGAGTTACCAGCAGCAAGGGAAATGTCCTTAATATAACCAGAGAACATATTCAGGCTGAGAAACAAAATGTTAGGGACACCGCCAAAGGTGTGGACAGCAGGCCCTCGGATTTCACTCAGTATAAGCATTGCAGAAATACATTTCAAACCAGACTAGACTGTCCTCTGAGAATCATCAATAATGTCACAGGAGTGGAAAGTGGCCAGCATCCCTCTGTACCTGTTTGACCCAGACTGTCACAGGCCTCTCTCAATCTGGCCATACCTGTCAAAAGGTCCGAATGCCTGTGTAATAAACAGCTAACTTGTCATCTGGAGTCCCACAGTGTTCTCTAAGTGATTCAGTCAGGCTTCAGAGCGGTTCAGTCAGGCTTCAGAGCAGTTCATTCAGGCTTCAGAGTGGTTAATCCAGGCTTCAGAGTGGTTCAGTCAGCCTTCAGAGCGGTTCGTTCAGGCTTCAGAGCAATTCAGTCAGGCTTCAGAGTGGTTAAGTCAGGCTTCAGAGCGGTTCAGTCAGGCTTTAGAGCGGTTTAGTCAGGGTTCAGAGCGGTTAAGTCAGGCTTCAGAGCAGTTCAGTCAAGTTTCAGAGTAGTTCAGTCAGGCTTCAGAGCGGTTCAGTCAGGCTTCAGAGCAGTTCAGTCAAGTTTCAGAGTGGTTCAGTCAGGCTTCAGAGCGGTTCAGTCAGGCTTCAGAGCTGGCCAAGGGTACATCTCAGCATCTCTAAAGATCTTAAATAATATTGTTTCTGCTTTAGACCAGAAGCAATTCTTATTGATTTGGCAAAAAAGTTTGAGTAAAACCAAAGCATCCTCACCAATAACTCCACAACCTACGGTTGTAACCAGAGGTTTGAAAGGCAGTTGATGGTGCTGAGATCATTTGGGCAGTCTCAGAAAATAGGCTATTGCTGATAAAGCAATACTACAGTGGTACACCTGGTTGGCATGCTGTTGATAATGATATCTTAGAGAATTCCTTTGTTCAGAAACTTTGGGTCATATCAGGTAGAGGCCTTGTTAAGAGCATCTAAATGAACTTGAATGGAATTTGGCAGATCAAGCATTTCCCAACTGAGATCACCTTGTAACAGCAACTCTGGTTGATAAGGGGCTACAAATTTAATTAATTTGTAGAAGGAGGTGTATAGCAGACAGACAGTAGGGGCACAGGGAGGTGTATAGCAGACAGACAATAGGGGCAGAGAGAGGTCTATAGCAGAGAGACAATAGGGACAGAAGTAGGTGTATTGCAGACAGACAGTAGGGGCAGAGGGAGGTGTATAGCAAACAGACAGTAGGGGCAGAGGGAGGTGTATAGCAGACAGACAGTAGGGGCAGAGGGAGGTATATAGCAGACAGACAGTAGGGGCAGAGGGAGGTTTATAGCAGACAGACTGTAGGGGCAGAGGGAGGTGTATACCAGACAGACAATAGGGGCAGAGGGAGGTGTACACCAGACAGACAGGAACAGAGGGATGTGTATAGTAGACAGACAGGAGCAGAGGAAGGTCTATCGCAGACAGACAGGAGGAGAGCAGATACATTTTTACCAACAACAGCTCAAACAGTGTGGGCAGAGATTTAGATTAAATGTCTAAGCATTGCAGATGATCCTCACATTGGAACTCTCCTAATGGAATAAACTATAACCAGATATGAGAGCCTTTGAGTTTGTGTGTGATTTTCGGGGCCAGGATTCTCAGATTTAGATGAATAGGATAAAGTTGTATGTTTCGGAAGGAGACTCTGGATGTTCATTTGCATAAGAACTAGGCCGCTGAAATCACAAAAGTCATGACATGTCAAGGTATTAGCATTGTACGTGACAGAGGTTTTAACAGAGGAAAACAATGCAAAAGACCAACTTTCAACTACAGACCGACCAAAACAATCACAGACCAACTGGGACGGTCATAAACAGTGCACACATAAACAAATACCTGTCCTTTCCCAATAGCACTAACTGTCCTTCCTCCCTCTCTCTCTCTCATTGCTGCGCCTCTCTCTCTCTCTCTCTCTCTCTTGTTACTGCGCCTCTCTCTCTCTCTCTCTCTTGTTACTGCACTGTCACCCCAACACTAATCCATTTCAAATGTAAACAGGCTTAGGTCTTCATTCCACACTAAAACCATATCAAATGTATCAAAGCCAGGGCTCAGCGGCGTCCCTGGCTACAACGGGGTCAGGCTGGGGCTACACGGGGCCAAATACTCAACTCAATTAGCCTGAGAGACAGGCTGCCCCAGCAATACTGTGTGTAAGAGAGAGCCAATTAGTGTGTAAAAATACATGCGCACGGCGCTGTTTAAGACATGTGAATGCGAGTGTGTGTTGCGACATACATGGTGGCGTCTCCTGGGTTAATAGGTCACGTCACGGTCGCATGGGGCGAGGAGAGTCAGCAGTTTTGAGCTCCCCTGGGTCCACGTAGCTGAGAATTTGTCTTGAACGCCAACGCCATTGTCCAAGGTTGGCAGCAACAGCTTGGTTTCCTGACGCGGCAAAACAGCATGCGTCGGCCTCCTCAAGGACGGCGTCCCGATCGGCTGCACCGGGGCACGGCGAGGGAACCGCGACTACAAGGCCCCTACGGCGTGTGTTTAAGACAGCCCAGAATATCACAGGGCACAGGCCCCCACTTAACCATGACACCCAGCTGAAGCGGTGCCTGACAAAGGCCCACAGAGTTGTTGAGGACCACACATATCCGAGGCCACGGACTGTTCATCCGCTTGCCGTCGGTCAGACAGGGTCCGCATAGGGGATCCCACACCATAAGTCTAACCTTAACTTCAAGAACCTAACTTTTTGGCCCAGTATTGGTTTTCCATAACCCCTAACACAAATCACATTTTACCAAATGGGGAGAGTGTCAAAAATACATTTGAACATCTACAGTTAGGTCCGGAAATAATTGGTCACGGACACGTTTTGTTATTTTGTCTGTTTACCAAAATATATTCAAGTTACAGTTAAATAATGAATGTAGGCTTTAAGGGCAGTCTCTCAGCTTTAATTTGAGGGTATTCACATCCACATTGGCAAAAGGGTTTAGGAATTACAACTTTAAAAACTTTAATATGTAGCCACCTCTTTTCAAGGAACCAAAATTAATTGGACAGTTGACTCAAAAGCTATTCCTTCGTTATTTCTTCATCAATTAAGCAGGTAAAAGGTCTGGGGTTGATTCCAGGTGTGGCATTCACATTTGGACGCTGATGCTGTGAACACACAATATGCGGACAAAGGAGCTCTCAATGCAAGTGAAACAGGCCATCCTTCGGCTGCAAAAATAAAAATACATCAGAGAGATAGCAGGAACTTTACGAGTAGCCAAATCAACAGTTTGGTACATTCTGAGAAAAAAGAACGCACTGGTGAGCTCTGCAACACAAAAAGGCCTGGACATCAAAAGAAGACAACAGTGGTGGATGATCGTAGGATCCTTTCCATGGTAAAGAAATCCCCTTCACAACATACAGCCAAGTGAAGAACACTCTCCAGGAGGTGCAAACCATTCATAAGCCTCATGAATAGAAAGGCCAGATTAGACTTTGCCTAAAAACATCTAAAAAAGCCCAGTTCTGGAACAGCATTGTTTGGACACATGAAAATAAAATCAACCTGCACTGGAATGATGGGAATAAAAAAGTATGAAGAAGGCTTGGAACGGCTCATGATCTGAAGCATACCAGATCATCTGTGAAACATGGTGGAGGCAGTGTGATGGCATGGGCATGCACGTCTTCCAATGGCACTGTGTCACTAGTGTTTATTGATCATGTGACAGAAGACAGAAGCAGCTGGATGAATTCTGAAGTGTATAGGGATATGTTGCCTGCTGAAATTCAACCAAATTCAGCAATGTTGATTGGATGGTGCATCACTTTACTGATGGACAATGACCCAAAACATACTGTGAAAGCAACCCAGGAGTTTTTTTTAAGGAAAAGCTGGGGAATATTCTGCAATGGCCAAGTCTATCACCTGAACTCTAGCATGCATTTCACTTGCTGAAGACAACTTAAGGCAGAAAGTCCCACAAACAAACAACAACTGAAGACAGCTGCAGTAAACCCCTGGCAAAGCATCACAAAGGAGGAAACCCGATGTTTGGTGATGTCCATGTATTCCAGACTTCAAGCAGTCATTGCCTGCAAAGGATTCTCAACAAAATATTAAAAAGGAACATTTGATTAATAATTGTGTTTATTTGTCCAATTACATTTGAGCCCCTGAAAGAAGAGCACTGTGTATGAAAATGGTTGCCAATCCTAAACGTTTCATACAATAGTTTTGTTCAACCCCTTGAATTAAAGCTTAAAGTCTACACTTCAATTGCATTCTCGGTTGTTTAATTAAAAATCCATTGTGGTGGTGTACAGAGCCAAAATTATGAAAATTGTGTCAGTGTCCAAATATTTACTGTATGCTTTCTATCTTCGTCTCCACATTCTACAAACTACTGCCCCCGTCTCTGCATTCCAGCCCATGGCTCTGCTACCTGAACCCAGGATTTCACATTTTGTCCAGGGGCCAAGTGAAATGTATTGCACTGACACCCATTTCCATGTAGTTACACCGCTAGTGGGCTTAAGCACGTGTGTAACTGTGTATGTGCGTGACGTGGACAGAGACACAAACAGAGAAGCAAGAGAGGTTGTGTGCAGGTTAAGGACCGCAACACAAACTCTATCTGCAGCGACAGTATTTCTTTCTGAGGGAAAACAACTTGTCAAATATCCCACTTAGGCTCCCACAGAGCTGGGACACACTGCCCACAGAAATCCACATCACTGCATCCAGGACAATGGTCTCTTATAGAAAAGATCTCCAAATGTGTAAAACCTTCCCCACATAATTGATTCCTGTTTCGCTGTAGTGCAAAAAAAACCTAGTAAACCAAAGTTTCAGTTCAGAACAAGGACCAACAGACACCAGTAAGTTTGGAAATATATTCTGGGTGCCAGAGACTTACGTAAAAAGGGTCCAAATAAATGTATATTGAAATCACCCTGTACTCTATTTCCTTCCCGCGGGGAAGAATAATGGCTTTACTTCTCACACTGAGATGAATGCTTGGTATGACCCCTGTCAACACCCTCTGAAGTGTGGGAGCATCCAAGACAAGATGTGTGGGAATGGGCCACGTCCACAACGCCCTATGCGTCCTCTGATATAGCGGCCCCCAGAGACCTTCGTATAACAACCTGTTCCCATCCGTTTCCCCCACAGCCAACCTCTTCACCCCCATCAACTGTCATACTGCCAGCCCAAGTAGAGACCAGAGCTCACCCAGGGATCCCAGCTCAACCCAAACCCAGCCGATATTCACTGAACCAATCCCCAATTTATCTCCCAAATATATTCCTCCCAGCCATAAGGACCAATTCAGCGTCAGTCAGGATCCTCACGTTTAGAGGTCATTGGCTCTCCCAAAAGCACCCCTCCCAATCCTCGCCTCGCTCAGCTCCAAACCCAAGCCCATCAGTTTTATTCAGTCACCCAAACCGTCAATAAGGGCCCAGTCTGGGAACAGTGTCTTATCTGATGCGCCAGAACTCCCCTGAGGGTCGGGGCATCCCAGCCAAGCCACTCCACACCATGTGTCTGCTCCCCCCATGTACACATTACTCTACCGACCACCTAAACATTCCCCTGGAGGGGCCTGACCTGACTCCTCCACGGCCTAAACATGACAACCACCTGCTTAATCTTGTCTTTAGTGCTATTTGGGGACAAACTGTCCAATTACTGTAGTGGTTCAGCATTCACAAAGGTGTGTGCGACTGCTTAAGCTTCACAAAAGTGTTTTTCTTTGCATTTATTGTGTTGTGGTGTGTAAGCGTGTGCAGGTGTGTGTATGTTTGTGTGTGTGTGTGTTTGTGTGTGTGTTTGTGTTAAATCTGCTAATTCACTCCTAGCTACTATAGATTCCATCAGAAGGAACAAGGTATCCTGGGCCTTAATTGTCTGCTGACTCGTCCGTCAGACCCAGATTCAATTGGATGCTTTAATTAATAATTATGTTTATCACCGGGGACATCAGGCGCTGGAGCAAGGGACAGAAGCCTGTCACTGTAATTGGGAGGCCTGATTAACCGCAAGAGGAAGCTTTTAAGCCAGCAAGGTTATCAGAGGCTCTGTCTGGTTCTCTCTACAGAACACAGGCTTGTGACCTCCTGTATGAACACTGTCTGTTCTCCCTCTGATTCTCTTGGATTCTTTCTGACTCCCTTTTATTCATTCTGATTCCCTCTGATTCTCTCTGACTCACTCTGATTCTCTCTGTCTCCCTTATTCTCTAATATTCCCAAATCCTTTCTGACTTTCTCTGATTCACTTTGATTCTCTCTGATTCTATCTGACCCCCTCTGATTCTCTCCAATTCCCTGATTCTCTCTGACTCCCTATTATCTTAGTCATTGTCTTACTTGTGCTACTCACATCTTCCTTCATTTTGTTGTAATGAAGTGAGGATTCGTCTTAAGTCTTCTGTCCGTGTACCCCTCATAAAACTGTTCAGTAATTAAACAGATTCCTCTGATATTTCAACATCTCCTGTGACACCCAAATTATTCAAAGAGAGATTTTTTTCAATGCCTAGCGTGAATAGAGAGAAATGGGATATGCGTGAGGCTGTGTAGAACAACTCCTGTCCAGTCTGTCCAGCCTGATGTGAATGGAGATGTATTGATCCCAACTGACCTAGCGGAGTTGCAGGTTCTGCAGTTACAAAATGCCAACTCTCTCTCTCTTGGCTCCCAACTGTCTTGCCCATTTCATTACAGGTTTACCTTAAAAGATCTATACCTCTCTTTTCTGCCTCTCTTGGCACCATACATATTCTCCTTTCCTCAATCGCCCCATCTTTAAATTGTCCCTCCCATTGTCCCTTCTCTTCCCCGGGGAATTGTTAGTAACGGTACTCAGGGTGTCAGGCTGATTCAATGCTGTTTTCTGGCTGTGTTTTGCCAGGTTTTGGATGGCTTGGTGTGTACATTTAAAGATTCAAATGGACCAATCACACAGGAGACTGGGGAATACTTCTGACATCACTGTTTGCAGTCTGAATGCAGTCTGGGGAATATATCAGTTAATGCCAATGAAGAGAATGTGCATCTTGTGAGAAAATTATTATTTCTTTAAATTATTATTAAAAATTATGATTTAGCAAATGCTCATATCCAGAACAATTTACAGGAGCAATTAAGGTAAAATTTCTTGATAATGGACAGAGGAACCACTGCAACAATATATATATATATATATATTTACCAAGTTGGCCCCGCAAATTGAACTAGCTTCTATTTATTTACAGTGTTGACCACTCATATTCAGAATTCTACTTGTTTTTGTGTTTTTGTGTTTCAGTGTGTGTGTCTGTGTATGTACGTGAGATACGTGTGTGTACACACATGTCTGTACACACATGTCTGTGTGTTTGTGTGTAGGGGTGTTTTGTCTCTTCAGTGACCTCCAAAATAGCGGGCAGTGCAATTGCTGGGAGAAAGAATGGAGAGATTGATTTAGGGATAAAGCTAAAAGGAAAAAGGAGGGAGAGGAGATGAAACAGTGTTTTATTTTATTGTCATGTGAATTACTGCCTTGGCTAGATCAAACAGCGTTATTGTTAGTGCTAAACTAAAATGTGTCATCCTTCTCTCCCTCCCTCCCTCCCTCTCCCTCTTTCCTTCTCTGGATCCTATGCTCTCTGATCTCACTGGAACTTCCTGCCGTGTCTCTGTCTCAGTCTGCAGCCCGAACTCCAACTCATCCCTGTCTGACTCTTCCACCTCCTTTCTCCAGTCTCGCTCCATCCCTGATTGGTCTTACAAGTTAAACATGGTCCTCTGGGGACACTGGGGAAGTTATGGTTATGGCTGTGGTCGTGTTAAACAAGGGTGTTGATAGACGTTATGTTAAGGTTAGGGTCAGGGCTAGGATGGATCAGTGGCTTGGACACTTAGCTAAGGGTTCTGGTTAGCTTTAGGGTTAACGCTAAAGTTATGGAGAGTGTGTGGATGAAGGAATAAAAAACAATGAAAGTAAATCCCAAAACATTTCTAATATACATGATAAAATGATCCTGGAGAACAAATTGAAGTATAAATCCAAATATCTTCTTTTAATAAGTTGGTGGTCATAAAAAAAAAAACTATCATGAGGAATCAATGCGAAGAATTCATGTGAGTGATAAAGGAGGATAGGAATGGGTTGGGTTTGGTAGACTGTGTTTTTCTACCTCCCCTGAGAGGAGATGGAGATGTAAATCACATGAGTAAAACCCTAAAACCTTCAGCCGGGATGTCTGAACCTCACCCTGACACTGACCCTGGCCAACCAAGTATGTAATTGAGGGCCAAAGAGGGAATGGGAGAGAGAAAGATGCCAAGCATGGACATATCACTTTATAAAGAGCTGCACTGTAATTTATAATGACGTACAATTCACATAATTCATACAGCCTTTTGGCTTTACTGGTACATGCTTTTGCACACTACATAATTTAGACCATAACAAGCTGAGAGTACTCGTGGTGAAAAGGAAAACTTAATTAAGATAATAATTTAAAATTGTAATATATGGTAAAATACTAATGTATTTGTCAATGTGGTTGACAGTTGATGGCTAGGGAAGGCAGGTTGGCCCATGAATATGTACAGACACCAGACCAACAAAACTTTTCCAATCCTCCAGTTGAAATCAGTTAAAGGGGTGGATTATACGGTGTCCCAACCCCTCCTCTGTCTCCAGTCCCGGTGGGGTGGAGTGTGGAGTAGTCTTAAGTGGTTGGACCACTGAGTCCTGTCCCGCGGCCCATCCGTTGGCTGCTTCCTAATCCAGTTAGCGGAGGGGGTCTGGCGTTTCCCGTCTTGGCTGAACAGGCTGTGCTAAATGAGGTTTTCGCTGGCCTGGGGGAGCCAAGTGTAATGGCCCTTATTAACAGTGTGGATGAATATTATTTGGGGGAATCGTGTAGGAGAAGGGAATACTGCTGTTGACCTCAGCTACCTAAACGACTGAGCCGTTAGAATCGCAAATCAATAAATAACTTGGTCAATCAATCAGTCAATACAATTTTGGCGGCCCTGGAATATCTCAAGGAAACAGTAAATTGCCTTGACCCTTATCATGGCAACGCAGGACACCACACTCAATTAATAAACTCTGAGAAAAAAACCCTAACAGCCATGAGCACAGGGTTTAGTCAGGTCTATGTCTACGCTTTTGGGTCTACCCCTTCATCCCTTCATCTCTCTCTTTCTCTCAGGACTCTATTGTGTTTTAGACTTTGTATTTATACAGTGTGGTGGGTCAGAGAACCTCTGGGTAAGGTTTGAAAAAGCCCCCCCCCCCCCCCCCCCCCCGACCCCCCAAACACTGGGGCCCCTTCACTCCACCCTGTCCCTGTGGGTCTCTGGGATGGGCAGTGGACCCAAGGGGTATGGAGTAATGCATTGACACTCACTGGGTCTTTCTCTGTGCGTCTGTAGGAGTGTAGCGCCATTCAGACTGCTGCTCTGTCCATCAAGCCTGTCAATCTTGGGCCGTTTCTCATTGCTTTTCCCCAGACCTCAACCCACCTTTTAAGGCCCTGAAAATGTGGTAGGGCCGGTTGCCACGGAAACCATCCAGATGTTGGACCCTGATTAGCTGGCGACGGCCAAATGAAATCAGAGTGGGTGATAAGATCGGGTGGGGGGGGCGGACATGGGGGGGCATCAGGGACCAGGGGAAGGGTGGCCGCGAGCTAAAGAGAGAGGAAGAGAGAGGGATGGAGAGAAAGAGAAATGAGAGCGCTCACATACTCATTCACACACACAACCACACACACGTTCTGTTTCTATTCATTCTATTCATTTTTTTCATCCAAAAAGGTCTTTTTTGACACACTGGCAATCTTTCTTTACCCTCACAGTGATGACGTAGCCACTCAAAATGTAAAAATGGAACACATCTTTCACTCACTGAAAACCAAACAATCCATTCTTTGTCTTTTCTAAGTATGGATGTGTCCTGTCAATGTATGGGTACTAACAATAGAGCACCTTTCTAACCATCCCAGGAAGAGAAAAACACATTATAGGAAGCACATATGATAGTTCCCAGAGAGAAAAAACATACTATCAACTATATGAAATTATCCTAGATTTTTACACAGAAAAATATGAATCCAATTCTTTTTGGGATGTAAATTTTGTATAGCAATAGATGAGAATCCTCATCTAAGTCTAAATGTAGATAGGAATACTGAACATTGGGATGGGTTTACCATATTTTCAGGGTTCTCCTGTAACGTAACCCAGAAATGTACCTTTACGACCATAAGAGACATTGCCTGACACAGGCTTAAAAAACTAAATGTATCTGTTAATAATGTTGGCCTTAGTCTCAGTCATTTTACACATTTCTACAGTGTTTTTTACACCCCAATGATCAGTATCTGTGAAGTTTGACCAAGTCTGAAACTTCATAGCTACTTCCTGTTATTCTTGATTGCTTTTTCCATAAAGATTTCACACCAGGTCCAAATTACAACCACTGTTGGCCAGACATGCTCAATCATTTTTGCACAAATTTCCTCTAAAGCATTATTTTCTTTGTATTCCACTTTGAACTACTCCACCACCATGCATCTGAACTCCTCTTCTTTTCCCTTTGATTGGTCAATTTTTGCAAATAACAACTCATAGTTGACTTCTTTTATGCATGATTAAGGACTGATTTCTGACTGAACGATTGTGCTAAGATATTTTGTGCATGTATAGAGTTTCACATTCAAGGGATGAGTTTGTATCAGCTGTGACCAAACATTATAATTTTGTTTGACATGATTTACTTAACTGAGTTTTACAATTTTAACAGAGAGTTGTGTTTACTTGTTCACAGTAATGTGCTTAGCATCTTTGCTAACAAAGAACGCTGTTGTGCTCATTAAGTTAAAATGGAGATTGGAGAAACTTGACCCCTGTTTCATTAAAAGTGTCTTAGTAATTGAGAAAAACTGTAAGATAACGTCCATACAAAGCTGGAGGCAGAACATTTTGTTACTGATATGGCTTTTTGATTCCTTCAAGGGTTTATGGCTTTAGTATGAACTGGACGATATGCTTTCCAAAAACACACAAGGAAGAATAACATCTCTCCTGAATATTTAGAGTTCTAGGTAAATATCAACAAAAAGACTGCTAAAAAATTTTGTTAATCAGCTTGATCTTACACAAAAAACAGCAAACTTTAATTGGATTAATAATTGTTTTTAGGAATTAAAATTTGAAAAGGCATTGATGTGGGGTCTAATTGTACAACCATTTCCAAAAAGTTGGGACGATGCGTTAAATGCAAATAAAAACAGAATGTAATGATGTGCCAATAATTTATCCCTATAATCCATTGAGAATAGTACAAAGACAACATATCAAATGTTGAAACTGAGAAATTGTATTGTTTTTGGAAAAATACAATGTGGAGAACAAGTATTTGATACACAGACGATTTTGCAGGTTTTCCTACTTACAAAGCATGTAGAGGTCTGTAATTTGTATCATAGGTACACTTCAAAAAAATTCAGAAAAATCAAGAAAATCACATTGTATGATTTTTTTATAATTTATTTGCATTTTATTGCCTGACATAAGTATTTGATACATCAGAAAAGCAGAACTTAGTATTTGGTACAGAAACCTTTGTTTGCAATTACAGAGATCATATGTTTCCTGTAGTTCTTGACCAGTTTTGCACACACTGCAGCAGGGATTTTGGCCCACTCCTCCATACAGACCTTCTCCAGATCCCTCAGGTTTCGGGGCTGTCGCTGGGCAATACAGACTTTCAGCTCCCTCCAAAGATTTTCTATTGGGTTCAGGTCTGGAGACTGCAACACGTTTAAAAAAGGTTTGGACAGGGGAATGTTTACCACTGTGTTGCATCTCCTCTTCTTTTAACAATACTCTGTAAGCATTTGGGAACTGAGGAGACCAATTGCTGTAGTTTTGAAAGTGAAATGTTTTCCCATTCTTATAGGATATACAGTGGGGAGAACAAGTATTTGATACACTGCCGATTTTGCTGGTTTTCCTACTTACAAGGCATCCAAACAAAACAAAAATCCAGAAAATCACATTATATGATTTTTTAAATAATTAATATGCATTTTATTGAATGACATAAGTATTTGATCACCTACCAACCAGTAAGAATTCCGGCTCTCACAGACCTGTTCGTTTTTCTTTAAGAAGCCCTCCTGTTCTCCACTCATTGCCTGTATTAACTGCACCTGTTTGAACTTGTTACCTGTATAAAAGACACCTGTCTACACACTCAATCAAACAGACTCCAACCTTTCCACAATGGCCAAGTTGTTTATCATTTCTTCATTGTATTAGAGGAGATAGTTATTTTTAGGCATGTGGAGTTGTCTTTTCATAGCCAGTGTCTGATTTATGAAGGTCAACAACAACTTGTCTCATTTCATTTGTGTTCTTGGACCTTTCCAATGTTAATGTTGACTAAGGGGGTTTATTTAGCCTGTATGTCACCTCATATTTTTACCCCAGTGAAAGAGGATGTCATGGATAACACCCTTAAGAGTTTCCAAAGACTCAGTAAAATCTTAATTAGAATATATACATATATTATATTTTTTTCATAAGATTGTGTAGGGGTGCCCATAATTATGGCATGCACGTTTTTGAATAAAGTTATTATTAATTTATAATTAATTGTTGTTTCTTTGAACAACTTTCACTCAGTTAAGGATAATATTCATATGATTTTTGAGTGTAAGATCAAACTGACAATGACAATTTTTTTCATCTATTTACCTAGGGGGTCAACAGTTGTGGAGGGAACTCTAAAGTAGTTATGAAGAAGATGCTTACGTTAAATGACCTACAGTATACAATTCAGCACAAAGATCCCATGTGTTTAAGGCCTTTGGAAAAGCTGCTAAACAATATCCAGTCCAATACTTCCCAATATAGCTTCTAAAATCATAGACACACTCACTTCTTTACCTGTCACACATGTATCTAATAACGTAAAGTCATGAACCAAGCTTTTTTTTGTCAGTCTCCACATAAAAAATTGAATTGAAAACATCCCCCTTATAGAAATTGACTCCCAACTCGTTCCAACTGATAACAGTGCTAACTAGGTGAAGACTGAATCCTTTCCACTTAGTGAGGATGTGGAATTAGAGAGACACTGTGAGTCTAGCCCAGCCCAGCCTGGCTCTCTCCATTTTCCAATAAAGTCCAGCAATCAGATCAGTGCTGCTTTAAATGGGGGACTTGATGGCAGCAGCCTGCATTAGCTGCTGGTGTTCTACCAATCCCATTAGTCAGAGACAGTGACAGTTTCCAGCCAGAGAGTCAGGTAACACACACAAAGGCACAAACACATGGTCCACAAACACACCCCCAGTACACACACACACCCAGCACCAACATACACGCACACACACACACACACGCACACACACGCACACACACGCACACACACACAACCCTGACAGGACCTCTTGTGGCCATTTGTGGTGCTAATTGGATATTCCCAGGCAGATGTCATTATTGTCGAGCAGTCAGGCAATTGATGTTTCAATGCTGTTTGCCAGTCATTAGATTGTATTAGTAGTTCATACAGGAGCAGAGGTCAGAACTAAATGTGTGCGGGCAAGTATCCATTTGAGTTGGTACAAATTAAATGTATTAAAATTGGTCTGATTTACACACCGTCATACATAGTCGCTTCAGTTACTGAGATAATTTCCTAATAATTTGGTGGACCAAAGTAATAATTGAATGTAAAGTAATTTCTAAGAAGCAACCAGTGTCAACCCAATATCTTGACAAAGAGCTGCTATGGGCTGGAAAGTGACCTCAAAAAACCTACCTTAGAGAGTTAAAACCCTAAGCCAATTTTTGCTTCAGCCCAGAGTGGGGAACGAGACCTAATTCACTGCTTGCTGTGCTGAATATCTAGATACTTCAAAGTAATGTATGTATTTCTCTGCAGTAAGATTGCATGCTAGTCTCAAGGTTTCAGTATGAAGCTCAAGAGTGAAAAAAACACTTGGGAACCAGCAGCTTTTTGTGTGTTGTAAACATAATCTGAGATTGGCCAACACAGATGATGTGTTGGCTAATCTAGTATCTGGTATCTTTAGTAGTTTTTAAATGGACTGTAGTCGTCTATCAACTTTAGAGGTTAAAACTATAAAATCAGCCTTTTTAAAGTAAAAAGCTATAGATTTTAGGTTCCAATGCAATGCAATCCCCAAAACAGGCTTATTTTTTATTTTTCACACTATTAAGAGCAAACTCATTTTTTCTTGTAATGAAAATCAATTTTTTTTTACAATTTAACTGATTAATGGTTATCAAAGTTAACATTTTGATTATAGAATTAATGGTTTTAAAAGATAACTTTTGATTAACTGTGCAGCTATGTAGGTTTGAAAACAGTTATGGACATGACATAGTGACAGCATTTTGGATAACAAACTTCCTCACCCAGACCTCCATGGGTGACAATTTTGAAGCTACTGAATTAACACACAAACAAGCAGTAAATACATTTGCAAATGTTCTCATAAGGCTGGTCAATATAATGGACTACTTCTATACTACTTTTATACTGTTTTACTAAACACAGGGTAATTACTGTGCTACAGCCATCAGGCCTTGCTAAACACAGAGTAATTACTATGTTACAGACACCAAGCCTTGCTAAACACAGAGTCATAACTGTGTTACAGACACCAAGCCTTACTAAACACTGAGTCATTACTGTGTTACAGTCACCAGGCCTTACTAAACACGGAGTCATTACTGTGTTACAGCCACCAGGTCTTACTAAACACAGAGTCATTACCGTGTTACAGCCATCAGGCCTTACTAAACCCAGAGTAATTGTTGTGTTACAGCCACCAGGTCTTACTAAACACAGAGTCATTACCGTGTTACAGCCATCAGGCCTTACTAAACCCAGAGTAATTGTTGTGTTACAGCCACCAGGTCTTACTAAACACAGAGTCATTACTGTGTTACAGCCACCAGGTCTTACTAAACCCAGAGTCATTACTGTGTTACAGCCACCAGGTCTTACTAAACACAGAGTCATTACCGTGTTACAGCCATCAGGCCTTACTAAACCCAGAGTAATTGTTGTGTCACAGCCACCAGGTCTTATTAAACATGGAGTAATCTCCTTTTGTTTCCTGCTGGTGACAGTGTAGCCATGCTACACCAACGGATTGTTGACACATATTGTTTCAGTGTGTTTTCAATCAGGGACTAGATTAGAGGAGTTCAGGTGACTGTGGTTTTTTGGCACTGATGGGTCACTAAAGTTAAGTAAAAGCCCAGCATAAGATGGAGAAAGGGAAGTGACTGGGATATCAGTGCTGTGTCAGGTTACCAGAGTGGGTTACTTAGGTCAGCCATGTCTTAGAGAGAGAGATGAGAAGATACAGGAATAGAAGAGGGATGCACAGGTCAACAGTGGCATGCTCAGTCCACAGAGAGACACACTGAGAAGAGTCAGGCCAGTATAGATGGATTGGCAGATACAAAAATGACCAATAGGTATTGAGTGGGCGGAAGTCTATATGTTGTCATGATACTAAATGGTCAGAAAGCTTTGGCAACAATGACCAAAAAGCTGCAGTGGGTCATTTTGACTTGGGGTGGGTCAGCAAACTAACCAACAACTGTAACAATATACTTGAAAGAAAACAAGTGGACTTTCATATAAACTGCAAAATTTTGCAAAACCACCAACCTGTCCATTGCATATTTGTCCTTCTTTGTACTTGTTTTGCAATTAGTACTAAGCTAACATAAACAATTAGCATAAATAATTTAACAATTTGACTTTTAAAACAGGTCTCCCAAAAACCTTAGTGCATTTCTGTATAGAAACACATTGTAAATACACACACTGTAACATGGAAAAAAAAAAAAGTACATTTTATTTTTCGGTGAATTCTACAGGAAGAACACATTATTAAGAAATTATGTTTTTGAGATCAATCACCTTTTCTTGGCCCTTCATTGCAAATTATACCAATTTCCCTCATCTCACCATTAGATACAGGGTTAGATTGAGAAGTGAGTGGGTGTCTTACATCAAAACCACAAACACGCCATTATTCAGAGACTACTGAGTTGAACAAATGGTTTACGAGTTTGACATTTCAACTTTTAGGCCCTGGCATTTCCAAACCACAGTTGTGTAGTGCAAATGAATAGCGTACTACAGATGTTTTCGTGACATCTCTATTTTCTGGAAGGTTTATTAAACAACAGCAAACACTGCATGTTATGCAATGCAATTCATAAATGTGTGTACTGCTGTGCTACAAGCAGGACAGCTGACTTAAACCTCTAGGGTTACGTGTCTGGCTGTTCCAATAAATGAAATGGGGCCTGAGCTGCAGGGGTGATTGTGGAACAAGGATTCCTGGGACTTTTCTTCTGACAAAACTATATATAGAGTCCGAAAGGCTTGTGCATCGGTGTAGTACCAATGCAATACAGTCTTATTAGTGAGTAATACTGTTATAGTTCTGTGGTACCTGGACATATGGTGTAATACTGTTATAGTTCTGTGGTACCTGGACATATGGTGTAATACTGTTATAGTTCTGTGGTACCTGGACATATGGTGTAATACTGTTATAGTTCTGTGGTAACTGAACATATGGTGTAATACTGTTATAGTTCTGTGGTACCTGGACATATGGTGTAATACTGTTGTAATACTGGGGTACCTGGACATATGGTGTAATACTGTTGTAAAACTGTGGTAACTGGACATACGGTGAAATACTGTTATAGTTCTGTGGTACCTGGACATATGGTGTAATACTGTTGTAAAACTGTGGTACCTGGACATACGGTGTACTACTGTTATAGTTCCATGGTACCTAGACATATGGTGTAATACTGTTGTAATACTGTGGTACCTGGACATATGGTGTAATACTGTTGTAATACTGTGGTACCTGGACATATGGTGTAATACTGTTGTAATACTGTGGTACCTGGACATGTGGTGTAATACCGTTATAATTCTGTGGTACCTGGACACATGGTGTAATACTGTTACACAGTAGTACTGTAGTAACACTGTTATAGTTCTGTGGTACCTGGACATATGGTGTCACAAATTTGTAATACTGTAGTAATACTGTTATAGTTCTGTGGTACTTGGACATATGGTGTCACAAAGTTGTAGTAATACTGTTATAGTTCATTGGCACCTGGACACATGGTGTCACAAAGTTGTAGTACTGTAGTAATACTGTTATAGTTCTGTGGTACCTGGACATATGGTGCCACAAAGTTGTAGTACTGTAGTAATACTGTTATAGTTCTGTGGTACCTGGACATATGGTGTCACAAAGTTGTAGTTCTGTGGTACCTGCCACCTTCTGATCTTGCTGGGCTGTGGATCTGGATCAGCCAGTTCTTTTACGCCAGATAAAACCTTCCCTCCCCACTGAGGTAGATTACTGTAATGGAAGCGTTTTCATCTTTTGATCTTTTTTTCGCTGCTATGTTCATTAATTTGCATGTGTCAGAGATACAGCTTTATATAGTGAGTGTATTAATCTGAACAGGAGGGATTCTGGAAGCTAAAACCTGAGCCAGATTAGCACTGACCCCCTGGATCTCCTCTCTCTTTTCCCTCTCATTACACACACACACACACGCACGCACACACACACACACACACACACAAACCAGCACACATCACACACAAACACGCACGTGCACAAGGCGGACATCGGGCTGAATACATTCTGTAAACACAAATACTTGCTCGTCTCCTCCTGTCACTGAGTCGGTGGAGTAGCTCAGCTCTTAGCCTGCGGTCTGTCATCTCCCTGTCTCTACACCCCGCTTCACTCGCTCCCCAGATGTGGTCGATGTGGACGTGTACTTTGTCCAGATCAGCCGTGAGATGAGAGGAAGTGGGAGGTATTGTTTTCCTGTGGCGTTAAGCCCTGGGCGATTACCCTGTCAGGGGGAAAGAACTCCGCCACAGCAGCCGACTGCCACAACCCAACGCTAAATCCCAACTGATCGCAAAAGAGGAAGATTTTTACACTTTATATTCCTCCCATCTCTTAATTCAGCTGATGCGGAGAGGATCTTCGCCTCGTCCTCATCTTATCCACTGCTGCTATCCTGCTCAAGCTAGCGGCATCAACCCCTAAGCTTGCGCTGCAGGGATAAGACTCAACGCCTTGTCAGGCCAGATCAATGTGATGTTACAATACAGCCAAAGGGAGGCCCAAGGAGCCGCCAGATTCCACACACAGACACAACCAAACACCATCACACATCCAGAGCAGAAACACGTGTGAGAATCCTCTTACAGAAAACCTTTACCAATCTAACAACAATCTTACACAAGCCTAGAGACCACATCTCCAGAATCTCCAGAGTGAAGCTTCAACATACCTGGCATATCTTTCCTTTCTATCCTTCAGTGTGTCTGTCTATCAGAAGACTCATCTCGACAGGCTGCGTTTAAACTGATCTATCTCTTTATCTTATCCGCCTGCTTTGAAACACATTGCAACACTTCTGCAAAATTGTTTTTAGCAAGATCACCAAGAGGCGATGCCGTGGCGTCCTCTTCAGTTGGGGACCTAACTGGAGGTAACAAAACTGTTTGACTAGTGCAAACTGTGTGTGTGTGTGTGTATGAATGTCAGTTATTTTTCAAAAATAGTAGGATAGAGAGACGTGCAGAAAAAAGAGCAGGAGGTGGGGGTAGGGGGGCAGAGGATGAGGGAGGGGTGGGACAGGGAGAGAATGACTCTTCCTCCCAATGTCCAGCTGTGTAGTGACATCCAGATGACACTCCCTCCTCTTCTCTCTGTATTTCCTGTTTTGGTTTGATAATCATATTCAGCCATACTAATTTATCACTACCTCCCTGTCCTCTGTTTTAGTTTTACGACTGACAGCTTAAAATAAAGTACACTCTAAATCTGCAACAGTAATAAAGCTGCTAAATCCAATGTTCCTTTGTGTTCCTGGTTCCTTTCTCCTCCTGTCACAAAGTGGTGCATTTTCACTGACTTTGTACTATTTAATTTATTTATTCTCAACCGTGTCATTCAGTGTTATGACTAAGGAGACACAGGTCTTTCCTTCAGTGTCCACACTTTCTTACTTAGTACTTACACACACACACACACACACTGCTCTGAACTTGACCACATTCCAGTAAAGGGTGATCGTGAATCTTGCCCTGGAATCCGAGCCCTGAGCTGGTGAGGCAGCCTGTGGCAGGACTCCCCCTATCCCTCATAAAGTGATCCTTGGGTGGGCAGGAGGGCCCTGACCTCCATCCATCAGCCACAGGGGAGTATTCAACGCTCTGTCCTGCCTGCCAGAGCCCTAAATCAGGCTGCCAGGACCCAGCAGCATCATACAGTACACCAGAATCACGCCATGTATCCACAGGCCACAGGTGTCACTCTAACCACTCCGTCACTGTTACTCCAACCACTCCGTCACTGTTACACCAACCACTCCGTCACTGTTACACCAACCACTCCGTCACTGTTACTCCAACCACTCCGTCACTGTTACTCCAACCACTCCGTCACTGTTACACCAACCACTCCGTCACTGTTACACCAACCACTCCGTCACTGTTACTCCAACCACTCCGTCACTGTTACTCCAACCACTCCGTCACTGTTACTCCAACCACTCTGTCACTGTTACTCCAACCACTCCTTCACTGTTACTCCAACCACTCCGTCACTGTTACTCCAACCATTCCATCAGTGTTACTCCAACCACTCCATAAGAGTTACTTCAACCACTCTAACCACTCTACCACTCTATCCACTCAACACTCAAACCATTCTACCACTCTACCACTCAAACCACTCAACACTCAAACAACTCTACCACTGAACACTCAAACAACTCTAATACTTAAACCATTCTACCACTCAATACATTAACCATTCTACAACTCTATCACTCTACAACTCAACACTCAAACCACTTTACCACTGAACACTCAAACAACTCTAATACTTAAACCACTCTACCACTCAATACATTAACCATTCTACAACTCTATCACTCTACAACTCAACACTCAAACCACTTTACCACTTAACACTCAAACCACTATACCACTCAAACCACTCTACCACTCAACACTCAAACCACTCTACCACTGAACACTCAAACCACTCTACCACTAAAACCACTTTACCACTCAAACCACTCTAACACTCAACACTACAACCACTCTACCACTCAACACTACAACTCAACATTAAAACCACTCTACCACTCAACACTCAAAACATTCTATCACACCACTCTACCACTTTACTACCCTATCACTACACCACCCTAGCAATCTACCACTCTACCACCCTAACATTCCAAGCACTCTACAACTCCAACCACTCTACCACTCTACTACCTGTCCACTCTACGACCCCAATATTCAAACCACTCTAACACCATCCTTACATTCATACCACACTAACACTCTACTACCCTCCCACCCCACCACTCTACCACTGTAACAGTCAATACAACCTACAACTCTACCACTCTACCACCCTACCACTCTACCACTCTACAACCCTATCACTCTACCACTCTACAACCCTACCACTCTATCACTCTACCACTCTACAACCCTACCACCCTACCACTCTATCACTCTACAACCCTACCACTCTATCACTCTACAACCCTACCACCCTACCACTCTATCACTCTACAACCCTACCACTCTACCACTCTACAACCCTACCACTCTACCACTCTACAACCCTACCACTCTACCACTCTACAACCCTACTACTCTATCACTCTACAACCCTACCACCCTACCACTCTATCACTCTACAACCCTACCACTCTACCACTCTACAACCCTACCACTCTACCACTCTACAACCCTACCACTCTACCACTCTACAACCCTACTACTCTATCACTCTACAACCCTACTACTCTACCACTCTACAACCCTACCACTCTACCACTCTACAACCCTACTACTCTATCACTCTACAACCCTACCACCCTACCACTCTATCACTCTACAACCCTACCACTCTACCACTCTACAACCCTACCACTCTACCACTCTACAACCCTACCACTCTACCACTCTACAACCCTACTACTCTATCACTCTACAACCTTACCACTCTATCACTCTACAACCTTACCACTCTATCACTCTACAACCTTACCACTCTATCACTTTACCAACCTACCACTCTATCACTCTACCACCCTACAACTCTACCACTCTACAACCCTACCACTCTATCACTCTACAACCCTACCACTCTATCACTCTACAACCTTACCACTCTATCACCCTACCAACCTACCACTCTATCACCCTACCAACCTACCACTCTATCACTCTACCACTCTATCACCCTACCAACCTACCACTCCATCACTCTACAGCCCTACCACTCTATCACTCTACAGCCCTACCACTCTATCACTCTACCACCCTACCACTCTGCCACACCACCAGCCTCAGATATCAAGTCCTGTCATGAAATTCTTTTATAGATCACAACATAATCTGTTATTATCCAAACACTTTTAAAACAGGCTTGATTATTATTTAAACAGGTAAGATAAGTGCCTTTTTTCCACCTCAGCCCAGTTAACTGTTATATCTCAAACATCCATCTATCCGCGGTGGGCAGCTGGTCAGCCAGGTGGTCAGCCAGGTGGTCAGCCAGGTGGTCAGTTTGTCCTTTCGGTCAGACTAACTGAGAAAGAATGACCACTTTAGGGGCTTGAGGGCAAAGCCTGGGTGTCACGGAGGCATCTATCCCTCCCCACAAAGCCTGGGTGTCACGGAGGCATCTATCCCTCCCCACAAAGCCTGGGTGTCACGGAGGCATCTATCCCTCCCCACAAAGCCTGGGTGTCACGGAGGCATCTATCCCTCCCCACAAAGCCTGGGTGTCACGGAGGCATCTATCCCTCCCCACAAAGCCTGGGTGTCACGGAGGCATCTATCCCTCCCCACAAAGCCTGGGTGTCACGGAGGCATCTATCCCTCCCCACAAAGCCTGGGTGTCACGGAGGCATCTATCCCTCCCCACAAAGCCTGGGTGTCACGGAGGCATCTATCCCTCCCCACAAAGCCTGGGTGTCACGGAGGCATCTATCCCTCCCCACAAAGCCTGGGTGTCACGGAGGCATCTATCCCTCCCCACAAAGCCTGGGTGTCACGGAGGCATCTATCCCTCCCCACAAAGCCTGGGTGTCACAGAGGCATCAATCCCTCCCCACAAAGCCTGGGTGTCACGGAGGCATCTATCCCTCCCCACAAAGCCTGGGTGTCACGGAGGCATCAATCCCTCCCCACAAAGCACACGCAGACATACACATGCTGGATCATCAGGATGTAATTAAATAAATCATTACATACTGATGTTAAGATTTATTTAACTTTTGTTATTCATGCTTTTTGTATTTATTTGTGCAATACTTTTTGTCCGACATCCACATGTGCCAGCACATGTACACACACACACACACACACACACACAAGCACATGCGTCAAATATTCACACGCGTAAACCCTGTTCTACAGTTTACAGCCCCACAGTCTCTGTTTCTCACAGGGGTGGGACTGTGGGAACATTGCTGTCACTTCCTGTGCCCGCAGGCCTCAGCCAATCACCATCAGATAAGAGTTAACCCTCTGCCAATCAGAGCTGGGCCTCAGATTCACATGACAAGGCACCAACTGCGATAACGGCATAACTTGCCAGGGAAAATGTCTTGATCTCAATTGTATCCCCCCAATCTCACCCTCCCTTCCCACCAAAATAGTTGTTTGGAGACAAGGTTTCTTTTTGTCTTTGCCCATAATTACTGGCTCTTTCATCTGCCCCCCTGTTCCCCTTGACCCCTGCTCTAGGGTCAGTGGCCAGGATATCCCACTCTTCTCTACTCCATAATATGCCTTTTAGGTTGGATGAAGAGAGGCATTCACGCCACTGCAGACAGGAGCAGGAGAGGAGAGCAATCAGTTCATCACAGCCTGCCCCCCGCCTGTCCCTGGCCCAGCCCAGACACCCAAACAGCCAGCCGCACTCCCAACATCAAAGCCCAGTCGGACCTAAACCCAGCAGCCCGGCAGTACAGCAAAGAGCAGCACAGAGCAGGGCTCTGTCAGAACGTCTCACAGGCTCACTGGACAACACAGTCTGAGAGTCACTACAAATCTCACTGGCCCACTATGTAACAGTCTGAGAGTTACTATACATCGCACTGGCCTGCTATATAACAGTCTGAGAGTCACTACACATCTCGCTGGCCCGCTATGCAACAGTATGAG
This sequence comes from Esox lucius, assembly GCF_011004845.1. Lineage (NCBI taxonomy): Eukaryota > Metazoa > Chordata > Actinopteri > Esociformes > Esocidae > Esox > Esox lucius. Next base: position 19,304,602 of record NC_047585.1, read on the forward strand.
AGTTACTATACATTTCACTGGCCCACTATGCAACAGTATGAGAGTTACTATACATCACACTGGCCTGCTATATAACAGTCTAAGAGTCACTACACATCACACTGGCCTGCTATATAACAGTCTGAGAGCAGTGGTTAACTTGGGCTGGAACAGTCCGGAATGGCATACCGGTACTTCTTATTTTAGTCAAACCATTCTGGTTCCTTTTTTAGGGCATGCCTTATTAACACATACATTTTCATGAACATAGTCCAATGCGATGTGTCCGTTCTTGCACTTGTTTTATGCTGTCTGAGTGTCACAACACATCTCACTGGCCTGCTATATAACACAGTCTAAGAGTCACAACACATCTCACTGGCCTGCTATATAACACAGTCTAAGAGTCACAACACATCTCACTGGCCTGCTATATAACACAGTCTAAGAGTCACAACACGTCTCACTGGCCTGCTATATAACACAGTCTAAGAGTCACAACACATCTCACTGGCCTGCTATATAACACAGTCTAAGAGTCACAACACATCTCACTGGCCTGCTATATAACACAGTCTAAGAGTCACAACACATCTCACTGGCCTGCTATATAACACAGTCTAAGAGTCACAACACGTCTCCACCCTCTAGGTATTGTTCTCCGTTTGTACCATTCCATGATTGATGCCATAACTTTGTGTGTGTTTGTGTTTGTGTGTGATTTTGCAGTGAGCAGGAGTCAAAATATACACAAACCACACATTAATCAGAGCCATTGGCTAGTGTCAGTGCAGAAGGAAAGATAGTTAAGCTCCTGTACAATATTTTTCGAGTGGCTAAAAGGGCTTTGTTGCAGTTATGCAAATGTTGGGAAATCCCACAAAATACCCAATACATAAATAATATGAACAAAGCCCCTTTAGGCACTAAAAGAATTAGACTAAAACCAAAATAAAAAGTTGGAGTTGTATTTTTAGCATTCCTTAAAAGAAACAAAGAATGGTTGGAATTTTGCCAGAATCTCTCACAATCAACACAGTAGCTTTTGGATGGAAACCAATGCACACATACATTTCTTAAGCACCAGGTTGAATAAAAACCTGTGCATGATCACACACACACACGCATACAAAAAAGAGCATATAAAAGCTGGAGGCAGGGCACCAGTGCAACAACACGACCAACAGCTCCAGCAAACCAAAGCAGTGCCGGTCTGAACGCTGCTGGTGTGGTGTGATGTACTGTGCCTGGAGCTTCCACAGCCTGTAGAGTTCCCCTCTCTGATCAATAGGTGGATTAATTGCTGAAAGGGTGGGGGGGGGGGGGCGCCATGGGGGTTGTCACGGCCCCAGGCAGGGGAGGGTATTTTGTGAAGGGGAGAAACGAGGGCAAAGGAGAGGGAGGTAGGGTGGTGCTGACAGGCAGGGAAAGCCGAAGGGATTTAAACGATGAGCGGAGCGGAGGGGAGTCGGGCGTGCCCCCACCCTGGGTCACCTGGCAGCGCACGGGGCGGCGGGCCGTCAGATTAGTATCTGAGAGAGGGAGATAACAAGTTTATTGCCCCCTGGTTGGGGCTGCTGGAGCCAGCGAGGAGGGCCGGCCTAGCCCAGGGAGGGTGGGGGTGTTTGTTTTAACCTGAGGAGATAAATGCAGCCTGGTCTTTTGAAAGGGAACATCAGGACTGTAAAAGGGAGCATGGTTAGAATACCAGCCTCTACCGAGTGTTGTGGCTCTGGTGGCCAGCGACCCGTCTCAGAGAGCACACACACTCACTCAAACACACACACACACACACAGCTAGCCCGCCAGCCTGAGTCTGGCCCGACCAACATAGGCGGGACAATGAGGCCAAAGGGACAGGGTATGACCACTGCCACTGTATTGTCCCCAGACTCAGATCCCATTCACCTGAACGCAGCCAACCTAACCATGACGCGGGACGCTCACTGCGGTGAACCAGTCACAAAGTTTCACAGCCCAGCCTTTAGCCCTGAATGAAGACTGTCGAACATTAACTCTAACGTTGTGGCTGTATGGATAGTCTGTTCACTTCAGTACTAATTTCTCCTCTTGTTCACTTCCAAAAAAGAATAATTAACACTAAACGGTGCAATAATCCATTTAAGCCCATTCTAGCCTAGAAGTATTTAGTAGGTATTCAGCCAACACGTTGTCTTAATACTTGACGCTTTTAGTCAGCCAACAAATGACAGCCCAAAATACAAGGCTTTTACTGGTCTGTTGTCCATGCATTGACACAACTCCGGGACAATAACGTTATTGTGTGCATCAAAAGCAAGTATGAGGCAAACTGATAAACGGACATGCAATAAAGTTTCAATAGGGAATATCTCAGACAAATTTTTGCTAGTATTACAATAGAAATCCTAGAAATGTCCCTTACACTTGCTTAAGCCAATCAGTATTCCTCATTCTTACATAGTTAGCAAGTTAGTTTATAGTTAAAATTAAACCATATGGTAATGCATGCTTGTAGCAAGACAACAAATGTTAGTCGACACGAGGGCCCTGAATGGACAGTGGTAAATGTTAGCCGATATGAGGGCCGTGAGTGAACAGTGGTAAATGTTAGCCGATATGAGGGCCGTGAGTGAACAGTGGTAAATGTTAGCCGATATGAGGGCCGTGAGTGAACAGTGGTAAATGTTAGCCGATATGAGGGCCGTGAGTGAACAGTGGTAAATGTTAGCCGATATGAGGGGCGTGAGTGAACAGTGGTAAATGTTAGCCGGTATGAGGGGCGTGAGTGAACAGTGGACAGAAATCAAACAAACACTGCCAACAAAAATTTCAAGTTTAAACAGTGATCATAGAAATATTATCAAATTATTTTGGGAAACAATCCCTCCATTCCTAGCTGAAAGGGATACTAAGAAACAGGAAGAGAAGTGGATATACTTATAGACATGCTTCACAAAGCCTACACACACAAATGACACCAGACCATCAGCTACACAAGCTGACAAAGAGTACATCTAGTTCAAAGACATTGTAGTCAGTGCACGTTGCCTCACTGCATTAACTATGCACGTCAAGCCAAGGCACAGGGAGGAGATAAGGAGATCGGATATGAAAAATATGACAAATAGGACTATATGAAAATGGGCATTACAAGCTGCAATGACAAATGGGACATGTCGGAGGAGCTGATGTAGAGAGCCGTAAGGAAGAGATCACGTTGGAGGGACAGGAATACAAACACCAACAGAGGTCTTGATTTGGTAATAGTTTTTCCATCATAACCCTACAGAAAATGCCCAACAGCAGCTGCTATATCCGTTTTCTTTTTACTTTTCTTTTTAGATAAATGATGTGTACCCTTTGATTATTAGAGAATATTTAAAGAACTGCCTCATGAGCCTCAACTCCACAGTCAATAAATACCGGATGGACCATAAATGGCAGTACGATTCTTTTTTTAAATGGATGACTTGGGGCACTCTGGGCAATGTGCTCTGCAAATTCATGCAAGAGCCCAGGCAGATGTTTTATTTAATAAAAAAAGAATTATTGCAACTCTTGGTTACATGAAATTATATTGGTACACAATCACATGTATCTCTTTCTGTTCATTAATGGAAATACTTTAGAATAGATTTTCTAAATGTAAATCAACGCGAGCTAAATACATTTCCTATTTTGCTCAAAAAACCCTTGGACCCCAAAACATTTACAGAATAAAGAAATAATAAACTGAATAAATAAACAATATGCAGAATAAATAAATAATAGAGTGAATATGGCTCGCTGGCTGGCCGCCTTTTGATGATCCCTGCTATACAATGTTAACTAACATAAATAAAACAAGCTCATGGGTTCTGGTGACTCAATCTATAATTTTGACATGGCACATTGACGATCCTCTGTTTATGAACGTTTCTATGAGGTACTCCATCCCATCCATCAGCTGTTACACAAAACAGACGCATGGGGACTGCTTTGGTATCATTTCTTCCGCAGACTGACCCTTTAGGAATGATCAAGCGTAAAGGCAAAGAGAAACAGACACACACTATCCAGACACACAACGCACACACTCAAAAGATTTGCGGGGCCCTACGGAGCGGCACGCGAGCAGCCCTCTGTCAGCTGTGTTTGCACTGAAGGCAGGCGAGGGGCTCCCTGCGCCTCCTAAAGAAGTGAGGGCAAAGCGGGAGAAGGACGGGGAGGAGGAGAGAGGAGGGGTGCTCGGCAGAAAGGCCAAGCACTGGAGAGAAGAGAAAAGAGCAGCCACAAAGCTGTCCTCCAGAGAGAAAGGAGGGGCGTTTGGAACAATGCCCCTTCAGCTGCAGGTGCAGGGCGCAGGCAGGGTGTCTGTGTGTTTGGGCCTTTCTTTTTTGTGTTAATTGAGCTGATCTGTTGTCTTTTCTCTGCTGCAAGTTTAACTCTCAGCTGATTAACATGTGGCCTTTTGCTGCATCTGGGTGAGCATGTGCGTGTGTGTGTGTGTGTGTGTGTCTGTGTGTGTGTGAGAGAGCCTGTGTGTGTGTGTGTGTGCGTGAGTGTATGCTGCTCCCTGTATGTGTGTGTAAGAATGTGTTTGTGTGTGTTTTTGTGCGTGCGAGTGTGTGGTGCTCTGACATTACAACAGAGATGAGTAGGCACAAGCAAACAACGAGTGTTAACCTGATTTGCACTTGTATAGAAGACGGATGTTTAACACCTATTTCAATAAAGGTGTTATGGAGAATATGAGTGAGATACAATTGACAGTGGATACACACACATTAGTTAACAATCAGACAGACACACACATTAGTTAACAATCAGAGAGAAACATACATTAGTTAACAATCAGACAGACACATGTCAGTTAACAATCAGAAAGACACATACGTTTGTTTACAATCAGTCAGACACATATGTCAGCTAACAATCAGAAAGACACATAAGTTTGTTTACAATCAGTCAGACACATATGTCAGCTAACAATCAGACAGACGCATACATCAGCTAACAATCAGACAGACACATACATTAGTCAACAATCAGACAGACCCAAATGTCAGCCGGCAATCAGACAGACACATATTTTTTTCAACAATAAGGCAGGCACATACGTTTATAAACAATCAGACAGACACACGTTTGTCAACAATCAGACAGGCACATATGTTTGTAAACAATCAGACAGACACACACGTTTGTCAACAATCAGACAGACACAAACCTTAGTCAATAATCAGACATACACGCATGTTAGTCAACAAACAGATACACACATTTTGGTCAACAATTAGACAGAAACATACATTTGCCAACATTAACAATCAGCCAGACAAATACGTTAATCAACAATCAGACAGACACATATGTTAGTCAACAATCAGACAGACACATACGTTAGTCAACAATCTGACAGACACATACATCAGTTAACAATCAGACAGACACATATGTTAGTCAACAACAAGACAGACACATATGTGAGTTAACAATCAGACAGACACACACATCATTTAACAATCAGACAGACACATACATCAGTTAACAATCAGACAGACACATATGTTAGTTAACAATCAGACAAACACACACATTAGTTAACAATCAGACAAGCACATATGTTAGTTAACAATCAGACAGACACATATGTTAGTTAATAATCAGACATACACATTTTAGTTAACAATCAGACAGACACATGTTAGTTAACAATCAGACAGACACATATATTTGCAAACATTAACAATCAGATAGACACATAGGTTAGTCAACAATCAGACAGATACACACACATTAGTTGACAATCAGAGAGACACATACATTAGCTAATCAATCAATCAATCAATCAAATGTATTTATAAAGCCCTTTTTACAACAGCAGCTGTCACAAAGTGCTTTTACAAAATCACCCGGCCTTAAACTTCAAGAAGCAAACAAGGAGAAACTTGTTAACAATCAGACAGACACATACATCAGCTAACTATCAGACAGGCACATACATTAGTCAACAAACAGATACATATGTTTGTCAACAATCAGACAGGCACATACGTTTGTAAACAATCAGACAGACACATACATTTGTCAACAATCAGACATACACACATGTCAGTCAACAAACAGACATACACATGTTAGTCAACAATCAGACAGACACATACATTTGCCAACATTAAGAATCAGACAGATGTTAGTCAACAATCAGACAGGCACATATGTTAGTCAACAATCAGACAGACACATATGTTAGTCAACATTAACAATCAGACAGACACATATGTTAGTCAACAATCAGACAGACACATATGTTAGTCAACAACAAGACAGACACATATGTTAGTTAACAATCAGACAGACACACACATCAGTTAACAATCAGACAGACACATATGTTAGTCAACAATCAGACAGACACATACTTTAGTCAACAATTAAACAGACACATACATTAGTCAACAATCAGACAGGCACATACGTTAGTCAATAATCAGACAGACACATATTTTAGTCAACAACAAGACAGACACATGTGTTAGTTAACAATCAGACAGACACATATGTTAGTCAACAATCAGATAGACATATGTCAGTTAAAAATCAGACAGACACATATGTTAGTAAATAATCAGACAGACACATATGTTAGTTAACAATCAGATAGGCACATATGTTTGTAAACAATCAGACAGGCACATACGTTAGTCAACAATCAGACAGACATACATTTGCCAACATAAAAAATCAGACAGACACATACGTTGGTCAACAATCAGACAGATACACACATTAGTTTACAATCAGACCGACACATGTGTCAGTTAACAATCAGAAAGACACATACATCTGTTTACAATCAGTCAGACACATATGTTTGTCAACAATCAGACAGATACATATGTTAGTCAACAATCAGACAGACACATATGTTAGTCAACAATCAGACAGACACATATGTTAGTCAACAATCAGGCAGACACATACATCAGATAACAATCTGACAGACACATATGTTAGTCAATAATCTGACAGACACATATGTTAGTAAACAATCAGACAGACACATACATCAGTTAAAAAACCCTACTCGTAGCTTACTTTTGGGACAACATGTTCCATAACAGCATCACAATATACATCTATGTAACTTAACTGAATTACCCGGCTTGTTCATGTAAGGAAAGGAAGAAGACCACAAAGAATGCAGAATGGGATACTGTAATAATACAATGATAGGAGGCTTTTCAAACCTAATGCCTGTTAACTTGATTGATCCCAGCCCCCCCATGGGGAGAGTGGACTGCTCTCTCTCCCAGGACCACGCCAGTCTGACTGGCCCTGTTTGGACAAGTGGTTTCTATCCCAGACATGAGGCAGCGTCACACAGGAGGATGGCTCCTTCTTTCATTCTGCAGCCTGAGGGCTCCTACAACACTGCCACACTTCTCCGGAAAGCCCTCTACCGAACCACAATTTAGTGGCAGATCCTAGGGTATCTTCACGCCAGAAACCTGAGCAAATACAAAGCACGCCTCCATGCGCCGCGCACGCGGCCACTCAAGCCTGCGCCTGGAAGTGAAGGCCCGAGGGCCGCGGGCAGGGTGCACAGACAGGCGCAGGTCCGCGGGAACATATGTAACGCCTTAAAGAAGACCCACATCACAGGGAAGTGGGTGCCCCGTCCCTCCCCCACCCCACACCTCTGACCGTCCCTTTCATAAGAGATTATTAGGAGAGAGCGAGGGGCAGGAAGGTGAAGATGAGAGCTGCGATTGAACAGAGAGCAGCGCTCTGTTGTCTCTCTCTCTCTCTCTCTCTCTCTCTCTCTGCAGATATTACTGCTTAATTAAAAGGGTGGCATGTGTTAAGTATTATTCTGGCTGAGATTGTTATCTGTGGGCTATGTAATAAGATCTTTGCAGGCTTACAGCTACATTTCCATCAAATATCCTTCCTATTCTTTCTCTTCTTTCCTCCTGTGCGTCTGTTGTTTGCGGCCTGTGCGGTGTGCATGTGTGTGTGTGTGTGTGTGTGTTTCAGTTCTTAGTATGTGTGCATGTTTGTGTTTCAGTGTGTGTTCATGTGTGTTTTTTTTTTTTATTCTGCCTTATGTGATACGTAATTATCATACAAGGCATAACTAAAAATTTTCTTCATCACTTAATATAATTTATATACTGAATGGATATTCCCCCCAATACATTTTAAGTTTAAATTCCTGTGGCTTGACTTATAAAAATGATTTAGGACATGCTATAATTATTATTGAACATGCTGAATGGATTTTTAAATTAAAAAGTATTTTAAAAAGTATTTCCGTGGAAGACATTCACCCTGTCTTGTCTCTGACAGTTTTAAAAGCCAACATATATTTAATTGATCTGCTGTCTGTTTCCATGAAGAATTATTGTTTCAGATTCAGAGAGGGTGCCAGTAAGTTTATATAATAACATTCTTAGACAACCTCCTTCTTGGTAGAGAACAATATGGAGATTCTACAGGAACCAAAAGACTAAACAAATCAAAACTATTTGTTTTCATGCAATCGAAAGCATCTGAGAAAAAGCACAAGACAAGTAGTTCCAGAGACTGTTATGCTACTTGTAACAGAAAACTCCAGGCCTCCAATATAGCCTTGTATTCATCGTGTATCATGATTGGCTGAGCAGGCTGCAATTGTCGACCGTTTGCATTATTTCCAATAGAGTGGCTTTGGAATCAGATCCAATCATCTGGTAAATTAGTTTAATCCTGGAGCAAATCTGTCTCTCTCATGGGACATTTTCAGAGGTGTCAATCTGAGATAAGACTCTGGCAACAAAGCAGCCTGAACCTTGGGGGATACAGCCAGCCTTTAACAGGCAAGACAGAGCACTTGACAGATACAGTAGAGTTATAGACAAGCAGAAAGGCTTCTCTTTCTTCCATTAAAGAGCAGAGAAACAGGAATGAAAGATGTTACGTTCAGCTCAACACAAAGCAGACAAACAAATTGTTTTCTTTCCCAGAACAGGGGGAATAATTAAGGCAGCACTTGTATCCATGCAAATATATAACCATAAACACACACACACACACACACACAAACACACACGCATGCACATACACACAAGCACGTACACACACACACATGCAAGTACACACACGCAGACATCTCCGCTGAATATTAAGTGGGTGGCATCTGTAGCCTGAGCAGGTCACTACTGCCTCCTAATGGCCATGCCAGTAATTGCATTTTAGAGGACCAGCAGAGAGGCCAATAGTGAAGACAACCCTGCTATGTTCGCCCCACTGTGACATTATAACCCTTAACATTTATATAAGGATGATTACAAAACTGCACCTGGAACAGTGCACATTCAGTCCGTTAGTTATGGAATGAAATACTGGACTCTTGTTGACATTAACCCTCACTACAGATGCTGCTGACATTCACCGTTAAAACGGAATCCAAACTGTTACATGAGCATTTTTAAAGAAGAATTGATACCAATTATTGAGTCAATCATTCACTTAATTCCATTCCGGTTTACACATGTTGATAACATGATGTAATGCAAGGCTTTTGATGGGTGCCGGTTTAAAGAGGTATGCATTTCAATGAGCAGGCCGTAGTGGATCTTCAGTAGAGGGACATGATGGGTCTGTTGCTGGGACATAGACACATGGATCAGATGACTTTTCTATGCATCAAAAGTAGGCTAGTTGACAGTAAATGTGAAGTACATGCATGTATGAACGTAGGCCTACACAATGAAGCGATAAGCCACTCCCAAACAGTTTTGGAGGGGGGGGTGATTTAATGTGGATCATTTTAACATTAGAAAGAGTGGGAGAGGAAACGAAAAGAGCAAAGGAAACTTCTAAATGCTCTTTGAGGAAAATGAGATCACAGACTGCAATTATATAATTCTTGTCAAGTGATGGTGGCGATAGCCTGGGAGGAATGTACACACACAAACACAAGCAGGCATACACACACATGCACACACACACACACACACAAGCAGGCATGCACACCCTGGTCACGCAGGAAAATGGCCTCCCTGACTACATTTAAATGTTGAAAAGTTCTGGAGGTCACCCAGGGGTCAGGTACAGGAAAGAGCTGTGTGTGAGTGGGTGTTTGTATGTGTGTGTGTGTGTGTGTATTTGTGCATGTGGTAGGCCTTAAGCCCTGGGCTCCTGATAAAAGCACTCTTCTGATTTCCTCCTTTCGTCTTTTGTTTTTGTTCATTTGCTCCTTCTCTTTTTAGTTATGATGAAAGTAAAAAAGCTAAGCGAACTTTCGAATGTTCTCCGATGCCAGCGACAGATTTGAATTGGGAGCAGGACTCTGTGTGTGTGTATGGGTGTGTGTGTGTGAGTGTGTGGTTTGAACTCCGCGCTCTGAGAAAGAATAAATCTTGATATGTATGTTTCCCAGGCACAAACACACAACACCATGAACACAAACACATGCAAGATAATGATGGCTACAACAGTATATCCCATGAATAAACCCCAGCATTCATTCTCAGTCTACTTGGGCATTTCATGTCTGAGTTTACAAAACCATTTACACACTGAGAGTCAAACACAAAGCTTCCACTCTAAGCATTCACTCAAACCCCCCCCCCCCCCCCCCCGCTAACCGTCATTCCTCACACACACACAAACACACACACAAACAAACACAATCACATTAATGTGTACACACACTCACCCACACATAAATAATCACACATGTACGTACACACACTTACAATCACACGCATATGTACACACACACACGCAATCACATACGTATGTTCACACACACACACACACGCAATCACATACGTATGTACACACACACACACACACACAATCACACACCTATGTACAAACACACACACACACACTGCAGTGGTGCTGGTGGGGCCAGGGGGTCTGGCATAAGTTCCCAGGGAGCCCCACTGGTCTCATGGAGGCACTTTGTCTGCAGAAACAGAGGCAGACTACAGCAGACTCCATGAGAGATGCCTATCAGCACCCAGCTACACTAGGGCCTAGGGAGAGGAAGAGCGAGAGACAGAGAGAGAGAGAGAGAGCGAGAGACAGAGAGAGAGAGAGAGAGAGAGACAGAGAGAGAGAGAGAGAGAGAACGGGGTAGGAGAAAGAAAAAGGGTGAATGGGGAGAGGAAGAGACGGAGTTTAGAGTGCAACGAGAATAAAACCTAATTGTGATTGTTAGTGGCAACAACAAGCTCACTGTACGAAACCAAAAGCTGTAATTAACAAAAACCTGACAAACGCACCAATAATCCCTGAAGTATGTTCAGAAAGTTTGAATATTTATGAAATCTTATGGTAAAGTGCATATTTTAGAAACACATGTTATTCATATTTTTTCCAAGAATCCTGCATTTGATGTTAACAGCAAAATGAAGCGTATTCTCCCCCTGCATTAGCTATGCATGTCAATGAAATGGACATGAAAACGATGTCTTTGATGACAGTAGAATCAGTGGGGATCATGTGCTTGTATGTATGTATAGTGACAAATGGAAAGCTTACTACAGAGATGCTTGTGATAAGGTCAGCGGAGGTCATTTAAAAAGGTCAACAGGGATCGTGACCTCTCCAGGTGTGGCCACTGTTCTCACATCTCCCTGACAGTCTGACATATAGAGGACATTAAACTCAGTGCAAATATATCAACCATCCTCAGATCAATTGGTAGAGCACAGTTCTGGCAATGCTAAGGGACTTTGGGGTGAAATAGTCACAAATTGATGACTGTAATACAATGTGTGTCAGTTTTCGTTTTGGCAGATATTTTTCATTTATTTTTTAACCAACGTAATTATTATCATCCATCTGTTTTATCTACTGAATTATCAAACTCTATATTATCTTCATGATTTAGTTATTAGTACTAAATTCTAATTATTTAACTGGTTACAAATGTACTTATGTATAAGTACCAGGTGTGGTGGTTCTGTATTCCAACAGTAGACAGGTCTAATGTGACCCGGTGGTTCTGTATTCCAACAGTAGACAGGTCTAATTTGACCCAGTGGTTCTGTATTCCAACAGTAGACAGGTCTAATGTGACCCGGTGGTTCTGTATTCCAACAGTAGACAGGTCTAATGTGACCCGGTGGTTCTGTATTCCAACAGTAGACAGGTCTAATTTGACCCGGTGGTTCTGTATTCCAACAGTAGACAGGTCTAATGTGACCCGGTGGTTCTGTATTCCAACAGTAGACAGGTCTAATGTGACCCGGTGGTTCTGTATTCCAACAGTAGACAGGTCTAATGTGACCCGGTGGTTCTGTATTCCAACAGTAGACAGGTCTAATGTGACCCGGTGGTTCTGTAGTCCAACAGTAGACAGGTCTAATGTGACCCGGTGGTTCTGTAGTCCAGCTGACATAGGTCTAATGTGGCATGCCTCTGACATGGTGGCTTTGTAGTTAAAGATTGAGGGCCAAGCGGTGGGGGTAAAGGTGGGGGGTGGGGTGGGGTGCTCCGTGACCTAGGGATCTCCAGCCTCAGTCAGCGGAAAATTAGATTACAAGAGTAGGACGGGGTAACCAAGCTGAAGAGGGGGCGTCAAGAAGTCTAAATATGCAGCGATGAGATATGCCATAATCACTTTATTCAGAAGGACTTATCTATAGTCTGACGGCCAGCATCTATGATGGTGTGTTGTTGTGTGTGTGTGTGTGTGTGCCTGAATACAATTCTCTGTGTTGTGTGTGATGCGTGTGTGTCTTGTGTAAATATGTATGTGTTTTTCAACCATTTGATAAAACAAACAGTTTGGTTTCATTAACCAAACTAAATATTTTGGTTGTTTTCTGATTTGTATTTAATTTGTTCAGAAAAGTGAAAAGAAACACCCGTTAAAGAGTTAATTCTTTTTGAATGGCCCTAGTAATCTCCAGCCGAACTCTATTGGAAGTATAAAAGACCATCTGTATTGTTGATTTCCAGTAGTCAGAGGTATGTGAAAAAGGCACTGTACTCTCTGACCAGTTGGTGTGGAACATGTGTTTGTCAGTAAGTTGTCGCAAAGATTCAACGGTCTACTCTCTACACGACTACAGTTGCAAAGGGTCATAAGAAATATAATGAACTTAATTTGAAGTGCAAACCACAAGGGAGTATTTATGAAAAAAACATAATGGGCAAAATACAACCAAAAAAGAAACAACTTTTGACTTGCATAACATATGGAAACATAATTTGATTATGTTGAGATATCGTCTTTCCCCCAACTCTGTTCAAGTCTCTGATTTCTTAATATGGCAGACAGAGACACAAAGGCAGAGACGGGTGAATGGAGAGAGAGAAACAGAGGCAGAGACGGGTGAATGGAGACAGAGAAACAGAGGCAGAGACCGGTGAATGGAGACAGAGAAACAGAGGCAGAAATGGGTGAATGGAGACAGAGAAACAGAGGCAGAGACGGGTGAGTGGAGACAGAGAAACAGAGGCAGAGACAGGTGAGTGGAGACAGAGAAACAGAGGCAGAGACGGGTGAATGGAGACAGAGAAACAGAGAGGGACGGGTGAATGGAGACAGAGAATCAGAGGCAGAGAAGGACAAATGGAGAGCGATAAAGAGAGGCTTCTGTGGAGAAACAGAAAGAGAGAACGTGAGATCGGCGAGCCCAGCAGAGAGACTGAGATGCCACGGTGGATCGGCTGAATGGCGACAGGGACAGGCCAGAGGAGAACACTGAAGTACATGTAACATGACACAAATGGACAAAAGTATTTAGCTAATGATTTATTATTAAACAGCTCTCCCAGCCTGGCCCTGCCCAGACCCTTTTGTGAGCGGATTGAGGAGGAGATAAGGAGCACTCTAATGGCTGTCAGATGGCAGGTGGGCCACTGGTAGGTCCGAGCCCAGGGTTAATCACTGTTAAGTGCTGTGGACGGGAGTGGAGAAGAGGACACTGCCTGCCCAGGACACCGTATCCTGGGGCTTTGGAGGGGCCACCCCAGGTAAGGTGAAGCAGACTCGGTACGTAGGCAGGTAACTCGCCGGGGGGAGCAGCTGCCTGCATGAACGGTCCCCCGGGGGGAACTCTGTAGCCTCTCCAAATAGGTACGCTGTATCAGAACACTCCAGTCCTCGCTCAATATCGCCGTGTTTTCCTCTATGGTGTGTTCTCTACTGAGCTTCCCAGTTATTGCCAGGGGCAGTTTGGAGTAACATTAGTGATTCAAGGGAGAGAAAGAAGGATTGCGTAAGAGCACAAGTGAGACAGAATGGAGATTTATGTAAACCCTTCAGTGAACATACACAGCACAGTACAATACAGCCGTTTGTGTGCAGATTAGCAGGCTGAGAGACAGAAGAGTGTGTTCTAATGAGGGGTTGAGAGAGTAATACAATAATCATGTTGACGAAGTAAAGAAAATGACAGAAAGCAGACATTATTATCTGGTTTATGTTAAGAAAAGAGAAGAGCATAAAATCTGCTATTATTCCCCCTAGAAGCCAGTTGAGTCTGAGGGCAGAACATGAGATGACTGCCTCCTACTGGATGGTATTCCCGCCTCTCTGTCATCCATTAGGCTGCCTCCAGAGGAAATCAGACGATATGAAAAAACAACAACACAGCTCTCATACCATGAACTACAGGACGAGGCACGCTGAAGCGGCTGGCGGGCGACAGACCCGCGGTGAAGGCGGTAATTGGAACAGCATTTCCACGTCTCGTTCCCCGATATCCCTGCCCCCGTGCCGCCCCCCGTTTCCAAAATCATTCCCAAACATCCCGCAAATCAAAACAAAACAAGGGAAAACTGCTTGGCTTGACATCTTGACGTCTGATGATCCATTTGTGCCAGCCCAGGCCTCTGGTGGAGTCTGCATCATGAAGGAACCAAGTCGCTGTGTTGTGTGGAGGATGCTACAGAGCAGCAGGCTAGCACGGAAGGAATTTGTTGGGCTCCGTGGACGAATTTCCTTCCTGTCTAATGGCTGTTGTTTGCAAGTGAATTCATAGAAACTGTCTGGAACACAAAGTACAGGGACTGGAACTACTGCTGTTGATACACTGCTCAGTGGTTAACATGAGGGACACACACACACACACACCATCAAGCCCCTATCCAGCTCATCCTCACTGTCCGCCTCCATAAAATGGAGTCGTAAACAACGGATGAAGTCATTGCGGCAAAGAGGAAGAGAAGAGACGAGAGGTCAAGTTTAACTGAAATCCTTCAGTAAATCATCCGCTCGTAGTAAACAGCACAGGGGTAGATCTATCAGCAAGGCACGTGCGGCTGACAGTATAATAATAAGGTGGAGAAAGCGAGAGCGTGTGGTGAAAACAGATGAAGAGCTCTCCCCTGATAGAGGAAGAACAGAGAGAGACAGGGAGAGAGAGAGAGAAACAGGAGCTAGAGAGAGAATCTGGAGAGCAAAAAAAGCAGGGGAAAGAGAGAGAGAGAGAGAGAGAGAGAGAGAGAGAGGAAGGTAGAGAGAGAGAGGAAGGTAGAGAGAGAGAGAGAGAGAGAGTGGGGACATAGAGACTGTGTAAGGAATTGATCATTACAATCACTAACTGTAACAGAAGTGGAATGGACTGTCTTGGTGTGACTTGTGCATTGTACAGATCGCTGGTGATAACTGGGTGGTTGTTCACTGGTCAACAAGGCTGAGTACACGACAGACGAGTCTGGCCAGCCTTGTGTATTCATGTGTATAATCACCTCATGATGACAAAATGAGGCCAAAAGCTTTCATGTACAGTTCATGGATTAATGACCTTTGTCCTCGTCACTATAAACGTATATGTGTGTATACGCGCATACTGTAAATGCGTGTGCGTGTGTGTGTGCATGTGTGCGTGTGCATGTGTGTGTGTGCATGAGCGTGCGTCCGTTATACACACATGCAGGAACAGGTTCTCATCCAGCCAGTCAGCCAACAGGCTTGATGTCAATCAAGTGGGCTTCTAATTAAAAGTAGCAGGAAGAAGCTGCTGGGGACCGACGTCCCTATCAGCCTCCCATTTTCATATGAATGGCGTTTTTTAATTAAACTGAGCAGCTAATAAGCCTCTGTATCCCAACCATGGAGCTGTTTAACAGACAAAGCCTCGGAAAAAACGAGCAGGCGAGCGGCGGAGGAGAAAAGAGAGGATGAGGTAAAGACAGAAGGATGAATAATGGCGACTAAAAAGCAGGGCGATGCCTTTGAACCTGTTGTCCTCCTTCTCTTCACGGTGGCGCTTTGCCAGAAGCTATTATTGTCATCAGAGTTTATTTAATGTTGATGGTTTTAAAGCGCAGTCAAATTGAATTCGCTTTCCATAACCGTGAGAGGAGGAAAATGAAAAGAGAGAAGGGAAGCGGGCACAAACTAACATATCTCTGCCTCAGATGAAACAGTCCAAAGCCCATTGGGGCCGGTGTGTTTGTGTGTGTGCATGCGTATTTTTATTGCTATTGGGTAATTAAGAAGAAGGGCCGGCACAGAGCAAATGGATTGAATCAAAGGTAAAATAAAATGCACGCTGGATACATTTGCCACTACCAATGAACTAAAACACTAACAGACTATATATTGAAACGTTTTCCGAGATATTCTAGAGGACATTCGGAAATAAAACATATAGCAGAAATATTATGATATATTGTAATTTTGTTGTATGTAACTGAATTGGATGAATAATTATATTGTTGCCCATTGAAGTTGCATTAACATTTTAAACACAAATGTTTGCTTTGCTCCTGAACAAGATACAATCGGGAACCTGGTCTTTCTGTATTAAATTAACTTACCTTAAATTAGCTTAATTGTTCACAAGACTGACTGAAACAAACCAAAAGGCAGACACTATCTGCACACACTCTGGAACTATCGTCAGGGCATTCAAATGCATGCACACAAGCAAGTTCAGGCCGTAGAGAAACCAAAACAAATGGAATGCATGCCTCTTCACTATAGAATGCTTTGTAGAGAAGATTAATGTTCCCTCACACATTCCAATTCTCACAACCTTTTACATGGGATAAAAATGCTTTAGATCAATTTTCCACATAGAAACCCAGATCAACTTTTCCTTAGCAGTTCAAACCACCCAGCAGGTTCAATTTTAACTGCTTGAAAGTGAGCGGCAGTAAGTTACGGTGAGTAAAATGAGCTCCAAAAACCGCCCCCGCTGCTCCCTCTCTTGCCGGAAACTCTCCCCCCTTTCTCACTCCTTTAGAAACTTTTAACACTGTGACCCTGAGAAACATTTGCAAACTATAACAATAAAATTAACTTGTAATGAGCAAAATAATTGCACATGAAACGCCGTGTGCTGGTGGAGCACGCGCTATGAAGAAAGGGCCCAATTTACAGATTACATGGCTCATGACTGCCCAAGTTCAAAACACAGAGAAATTGGTTGTGAAGTGAGAAAAAAAGGGCCTTCCAAAAGACTCCCCAGCATTCTTTAAACTTGTGTAATGGATACGCTGCGGGCAACGGGCGAATTTACCAAGCAAAAAATCTCCATTCTGCACGCACCACTTCAAAGACAGAGGGACTGAGTTCTAGGCAGCCAGTAGGCAGAGGGAAGAACCAACTCGGCGGTGCACATTTGTCTCTTGGAGTGACAGAAATTGGCGGGGGGTGTTCAAAATGAGAGATTTAGCTGATCTAGGGCAGAGCAGTAGTCAACACTGCCGAAATCTTCAAAAATGGGTAGAAATCTTAATACAGAGAGATAAAAATGTTGGGAAAGTTAAAAAGGATTGCGCTTGTAGGAAACACATCAGAACTCAGAATAAACAGTCAGACCCCTTTATGTGTTCGCTAACATTGGACCACAAAGGCAATGTCAGCCGTGTTGATGGAAGAACGCAGCGAGTTCTCATTGAGCGCCAGTGACAAAAACATCAATTTACATTTTGCTCACAAGTGCATTTCACACTACGTTTGGATTGTAATTTAATTTTAAGGCTTGAATGAGAGTCATGCTTAACATAATATTTGTGTCATCATTGCAAATGATCTTCTTTATACTCAAAATCATAAGTCAAAGACTGTTTCTACCTAACAATTGCTGCATCCAAAATAGGTATTCTGAATAGATAACAAACAAATATAATCTTATGGACTATTCAAGCAAACATGAAAACAACATTGCAAGCGTATAAGAAGTAATTATTAGTAAATGTTGGGGCCTAATAAAGCCGGTGTAAAAGAAATATGTAAGTGCTGTTCCAACAATGTAATTGTTTTTCTCCATAACTTTAATACTTGTACAGTGTGTTGTGTACAAAAATTTGAGATAAAGGTCTAAGCCTTTCATTTTCGATTACATTTCAGTTACCGCAAAGTGAGCACATAACATTTTTGAACAGAGATGTTTCTTATATCATATTGTTTTTTTATATGAATTTGTAAGAACTACGTTAGATTAGATTATAGTGAAAGTGCAAATTCTACAATACTTACCAAATTTTCCAAAAGATGTAAAAAAAAAATGTTTAGAGGTTTGCATTGCTTATTTGGTTTTCAACTCCAAAACAATATTAAAAACATAATTTTCCGTAATAATTGTTTCTTACTTTTTATTAAAAAAATATTACCTCATTTTGTATTTTCTAACAGCATACTGTGCTAGTCTTTATCTTTGTAAATTGGCTTGTCTGCATCATAATGCAAACAAAAACCACGTCTTATTTCCAGAGACTACTGTGTATAGAACACATTTTCATGTATTGAACATATTAGAAGATAATATTTAATTAAATGTATTTTGTTTAATATCCCTTTAATATCCCTGTTCACTGGCTCAGCTTACCTTTCCATTGATAAAACATCTTCTGGGAGTAATACAACAAAATGAAACACATCTACATGTTCCAGAGACTTTACCAATTCGAAAAGGACATAATAAGTCTGACTATTTAGTCATGGTGATCATTTATGTGACACACATTTTTGAAAACCACCACTAATGACTACGGACAAATGTGTCACGCTGTAAGAACCACTGGCGTGTTCCGCTGGCCTTTTGCTCTCTAATGAGTGAACCAATAATTTGGAGCATAAACGGTTTGATGTTTACACGTGTTAGTGACTTTTATCTCTTCCGGGGAGTTGTTCCTCTGCAAAAAGAGCGCAAAAGACTGCATTCTGGCAAAGCAATAGATGAATAGCTGACATAAGCAGATTCACAAATGTACCGTTAGCACAAACACACAGGGAACTATAAATTCGATATTGTATATATTTACATTAGGTCTCGCCCACTAGACAGGAAGCTAAATTCAATGAGAATATCGAGTTTGGGCAATTAAAAGTTGAATGTCTCAGCTCCTTGTGACTATTTGATTGAATAGTCGTTTCATAATGCTTATGTTGTTAAGTTGCAAATCCCTTCCTAGACGCTTCTCATTTTAACTCCTCATCGATATTTTTTGGAATGGTTAAACCTGCCTAATTAATCATATTTTTTAATTCTCTCGTCAAGAACAGTTGTGTGGGGGTCTAGTTCCAGACATTGTTTTAGTGGCCAGGGCTACACTATGGCTGACTATTTGAAACACAAAACAGCTTAGACCTAAATAAACCAAATCTAAGACACTCAGCACTCAGAGGATAATATCCAAATGTCATATTGGGAGAAAAATATAAAAAAGCCAACTTCTCCATTAGAAACCAACTGTTCTGAAAGAAACGGTAGCAGCCGTAAAGACAACTTTATTTAAACAAATACTACTTTAAACCATTAGGTTTCCCTTTAGTCATATAAAATTAGAATGAAATGTACAAATTATAGTGGCAGTGGCAGGTTAAAAGAGCGCCTTTTTATATGAAATATAAATTGTGCACCAACATAGAATTTTAAAGCCTGTAATATTAAATGAAATGCCCTTTTATACAGAACAAATGGATAAATGATAGATAAATTACTCTTTTGCTATATTTGGCAAATAATAGGCACTTACTATAACCATTTGTTTATGTAACGTCTTGAGATGGGAATTTTGTTTGACGTTATGTGGTCTTCATGAAATCATAAAAACTAGGTGAAATCCAAAAACTTTTTTGTAGAAGTTGCACTTCTCAAAAAGCACTGAATTGGCGGAACGACCCAAACGTCAAAATCATTTATCATAAATGTGTTCGTATTTATTTCATTATTTTAAGTTGACTTAGTGGTTTTATTTCTGGCTAGTATCTCACAATACCCTCCCTCTTGTTAGCTTCCTCTTTCAACCCCAAACCCCACTTTCTCTCATGCTCTCTTTCTCTCTCTCCCTTGTTCCTCACGAGGCATGCTCAGTCCCATTCTGTGGCCGTATCTGATGGGAGCCCTGCCACTGTTTTCATAAAACACTGTTTTTAAGGGGTTGCATATGTACATTAAAACAAACTCTGCCGAACACGTATGCACACACATGCACAAATGCAGACACAGAGGCACAGACACACACTCTTGCACAGCATCCTAGATTACAGTCTAGGCCATACAAAGTATGATGGTGTACTCAAAATGACACGCTTCATTACTCTTGCCTCGATCCTTAACTGCAAATAGTGGCCTGATTTTGACGCTGAACATGTTCAATTATGAAATTATGTTCAAGTTCAAAGGATATTTAGAAAAGCAGTTATTTAAAAGCAAACAAATTGAAAAGATGATGTCCCCCTCTTTACCTCTCCCTCTTTTAAGTTCTATCAAACCCTCCAAGTCCCTGCTCTTCTTACGTTCTCTCGTGTGTCCTCTCCTTCCTTATTGACTTCCCTGTCTCTCTGTCCTCCCCTCTTTGCTCTCGTCGTCTATCCTGTCTTTCTAGACTGAGAGGAGTGATAATAGCTGTGGCGGCAGTCTACACAAGCCATTAGTCTTTCCATCGGTCTCCCCTCATTTCCCTCGGTCCTACTACAGACTATTGTGCCCAATTAAAATTCCGGCGTTTGTTTTCTCTCAAAATTAGGTTACTCCCGCAAATTTACACTAATTTACTTAACTTACGCAAACCTCTGGCGCTCACCATTCAAAAGGCATGTCTGTTTGTTTAACATGAAACCCAAACTCTGCTGCATTTACGTGGCCCCTCCTCCCTAAACCCCTCAACACTGATCACTGGTGGTTCATGTCGAGGGCAAGTCATCAACAACTGGCCTTGAAATGGTTGATATGGTGAGAAGGGGTTTTGATTGATCAAAATCAGCAACAACAAAAAAATCCGCTCACACAATTCTAGGTTCTGTCAAAGTCTATACTTGTGTACAAGCCGTCATCTGAGTAGAAAAGGCCTGATGAGTCTGGGGGTAGATTCCCAGTGGAGTGTGGGCTCTGGGGTGAGAGGTATATTGTATACAGCCACGGGAGGAAGTTGTCAACAGTTACAACTCTTTCACCCTGACCCTTGACCTCTGCACTTCCGAGTGACACATTAGTAGACGTTTGTAAGGTTACACGGAGTGCCAGGGGTTTTTCACACGACCCGAGACACAAGGCGTTCCCCTGTTCCTTGTCTTAACCATTATGTAGACTCCCCCCTCGCCCAAATAGCCCTTATCACACCCTAACCCAACAGCGGTGATGTCATATCCTGTCAGGTCAGCTTAATGCCACTCACTGGGCCGGTCCCTGCATGGTGTGGCTGTTTGATCTCAGAGCATGAGAGAGTTGTGTCACTGGCTGAGTCATGGGGTCAGTGATGACATCCTATCTTAGGTTACATGTGACTAACAGTCATCATCATCAGGACCACAGTTAGCTGGAGGATATCACCGACAGTTCAAAAGCGTCCGGTTCTTAACTCACTGCGGTTTCATGACAGAAGCCATTTGTCATAATGTCTTAGTTAGAGGATGTTTACCTCATCCACTGGAACTAGTTCAACATATTAAATCAAAGCATTTACAAACTATTCATTTACACTCTGTTGTTACAGTATTTCACAAACATTTCAGAGATGCAAAGGCAGATGTGACAAAATCCAAAATAGCAGCAACTGAGAAGTGATGCACCTCTGAAAACGTCAGTCTCCTGTTTAAACCCGGTGTCTTCAGTAACCAGCCTGCATCAAACACACAGGGACACAGTGTTGTGTATGGGCCAATTAGGCCAAAGGGGTGCCGAGGTCATGATGGGTTCGCCATGGGGTTCCCACAGTTAGCATATACCAGAGTTTTGGGACTTTCAGACTAATGGCCAATCATTAGGCGGCACTGTTCCGGTCTCCGTTGTCGTGTGTAGGAGTGGGATAACATACACCCCGTGGCCAACTCACTGAGAGACACTTTGATGTCGCTGCTTCGCTCATTACTCCGCTACAGCAGATATCCTTTTACCATTTCTCTCCCTTCATTCTCTTTAATTCATCGTGGGTTCCAGCCCCCTGCTCTCCCTCCACTCTGGATCTCTCAAACTCTCTCTCATTGTCGGTGGAGTGGTGGATGGAGCGTCACTCCATTAGAAAGACATTACAGCTTCCAGGGTTTCATTTGCATCACTCTGACACACCTCTTACACCTCCCTCCCTCCCTCCCTTCCTCCCCCTCAGTCCCAGGCTTCTCTGCAGGTAAATCACAGCCCCCCAGCCCAGAATCATAGCATCCAGCATTACACCCGGAAACTAGAGCCTCTAATTTCGAACCTGTGGAGGGATACATACACGCATGTTAAGCCTCATTCGAAAGAGCAACACTTTGCCAGGATTGGAGGACCATTAGAAAGTCTGCGATGTCTGTATGAAAGATGGGGATGCCCCATCCCTCAGAGACTGAGGAATAACACAGAGGACATCCCTCAGAGACTGAGGAATAACACCGAGGACATCCCTCAGAGACTGAGGAATAACACAGAGGACATCCCTCAGAGACTGAGGAATAACACAGAGGACATCCCTCAGAGACTAAGGAATAACACAGATGACATCCCTCAGAGACTGAAGAATAACACAGAGGACATCCCTCAGAGACTGAGGAATAACACAGAGGACATCTCTCAGAGAATGAGGAATAACACAGAGGACATCCCTCAGAGACTGTAGAATAATACCAAGGACATCCCACAGAGACTGAGGAATAACACAGAGGAGCACAAGGCATTCTTGGAGGTGACAGCACATTAAGCACATTAAAGTGTGTGTCCTTCTTTCCATTCAAATGTGTCAACGTTCCTTTATCCCTGTTCCTACTCCCAATAGCCAGATAAGGCACAATTTTACTGGCCATAATAGCTGACAATTACTCTGGAGCTCTCATCAATTCCCTTCTGTCTTCCTGTCCCCATGGTAGTCCAGTGTGACTCAGAAAACACACAGATAGAGAGTGTGACGGGGGTTGAGACCATTGTGGGAACGTGTGAGAGACCGACAGGACCAAGAAACTGGGCCAAAGACAGTGAATGTCTGGATGCGTGTGCATATTTAGGGGGCAGCAAGGATGGGGGTGTCAACATTGGGTGCAATTCTTCATTTGCATAATTTAATTCCCCATTAGCAACAAAAAGAAGTGATGAAGAGGGAAGATACGCAAACAAAACCACAAGTGATGAGGGAACAATGGTGGCCCTGAAGGGTCATTTGGGGAGCCACATTTCCCTGAATAACTGTTTAATATGGGCTAGGCCAAGATCCAGAAATAATTTGGCACAGCCCTTAAGAGGTAAACCCATCAAACAATGGCTTTGACTGTTTTGACAGGCCAAATGTACTGTTGTTAGCAGCTATCAGAAGAAACAATACCATTCACTCTCTTAGTTGTGTTTCCAAAAGCCAGCATTAAGGCTAAGATAGGGGCAAGAAGACACATCTAATGATTTAACATAACACTCCAGGACAAGGGATGGGGACTAGCCTATGTATGTAGTAGACACACTGGTGGATCATGGGAAAACAGCTGTATGGGAGACAGCTTGGTGTGGGGAAAGAGTAGGGTCTGATGGGATAACTTGTGAATAGATGGGTTGGTTTCTGGAGAGGCTAGGTTCTGACTGGGTAGCGGGTGAATATATGGGTTGGTTTCTGGAGAGGTTAGGTTCTGACAGGGGTTGCGGGTGAATAGATGGGTTGGTTTCTGGAGAGGCTAGGTTCTGACAGGGTAGCGGGTGAATATATGGGTTGGCTTCTGGAGAGGTTTGGTTCTGACGGGGTAGCTGGTGAATATATGGGTTGGCTTCTGGAGAGGTTAGGTTCTGACGGGGTAGCTGGTGAATATATGGATTGGCTTCTGGAGAGGTTAGGTTCTGACTGGGTAGCGGGTGAATATATCGGTTGGCTTCTGGAGAGGTTAGGTTCTGACGGGGTAGCTGGTGAATATATGGGTTGGCATCTGGAGAGGTTAGGTTCTGACGGGGTAGCGGGTGAATATATGGGTTGGCTTCTGGAGAGGTTAGGTTCTGACTGGGTAGGGGGTAAATAGATGGGTTGGCTTCTGGAGAGGTTAGGTTCTGACTGGGTAGCGGGTGAATATATGGGTTGGTTTCTGGAGAGGTTAGGTTCTGACGGGGGTTGCGGGTGAATAGATGGGTTGGTTTCTGGAGAGGCTAGGTTCTGACAGGGTAGCGGGTGAATATATGGGTTGGCTTCTGGAGAGGTTAGGTTCTGACGGGGTAGCTGGTGAATATATGGGTTGGCTTCTGGAGAGGTTAGGTTCTGACGGGGTAGCTGGTGAATATATGGATTGGCTTCTGGAGAGGTTAGGTTCTGACTGGGTAGCGGGTGAATATATCGGTTGGCTTCTGGAGAGGTTAGGTTCTGACGGGGTAGCTGGTGAATATATGGGTTGGCATCTGGAGAGGTTAGGTTCTGACGGGGTAGCGGGTGAATATATGGGTTGGCTTCTGGAGAGGTTAGGTTCTGACTGGGTAGGGGGTAAATAGATGGGTTGGCTTCTGGAGAGGTTAGGTTCTGACGGGGTAGCGGGTGAATATATGGGTTGGCTTCTGGAGAGGTTAGGTTCTGACTGGGTAGGGGGTAAATAGATGGGTTGGCTTCTGGAGAGGTTAGGTTCTGACGGGGTAGCGGGTGAATATATGGGTTGGCTTCTGGAGAGGTTAGGTTCTGACTGGGTAGGGGGTAAATAGATGGGTTGGCTTCTGGAGAGGTTAGGTTCTGACGGGGTAGCGGGTGAATAGATGGGCAGGTGCGGGAGGGGATGTGGAGCCTGTGTGCGGTGGAGATAGATGGATGTTGTTGATACAGGAGTATGCGCCCTGTTTTATCTGGGCAGCAGACGGCAGGCCTGTCTATGTGATGACTGAGCTGTCAGCTCTTTGTTTATGGAGCATGGTACATCTCACATCTCAAAGCCTGCTTCTGGATTGGTCAAATATGGCTACATAGCTCTCTGGCTCTTTGTCTATCTACAACTCAATATTATTATTTCTTCCTCACTGAAATGCACTTCTAATAAATTATTTTCTATATCTGTTCCAACGGTAGGTCCCCAAGTCGATGCCATGACAAATCAGTTCTTAGCAGAACAAACAATAAGTTGGTGTCTAGGACCTTTTGTGAGTTGTTGCCCAAATGTGCCCACATCCCACAAATCAGCGTTGCATCAATGCCCCCAACAGAAACAGCTGGTAGATTCCTGCCCCACCCCTACACACCTGCCTCCTACTGGGACCTCATTTGGGGAGGTGCTTGAGGGCTCCCAGGGAGCAGCTTGGGCCCGAGACCAGTCGCAAAGAGTAGGAAGATTGACGAGAGAAGGCTACAAGACGGAGGAGGATGAAGAGAAAGGATATGGCTAGGAGACGACGAGCGCAGGAACAACGACCACCAGCACCCAAAGTTACAACCGCCAGTGCCCGTTCCTCCCAAGACAATACCGGGAGGTTGCCTCAGAGACGAAGCCACCTCCCCATAAAAGGGGTTTCTCGTTGGATTTCTCCAACACCTCCTCCGCTCACCCTCTTTTGGTTAATAAAACACCCACCAGGGCCCTGAACGCAACCTCTGTGACTGTTCCCTGTGTCTCTCCCCATTACACTGGTGGAGGATGCAGTAATGGCTCTACCTGTGTCGCTGGAGAAGAATATTATATGCTCTCTGCTAAGGTGGGGGGAAGAGCCATGGGTGAGACCCAGAGCACTGGCCTCCCCATGCGAGCCTCCTTTAAATGCTGTGTCCCTCCCCATTACAGCATTTCAGTTACCAATGAGACCAACTTAAATAAATAATAATAAATTGAATAATGTGAATGGTTGGGGGGGAAACCACTTAACACACACACACAGACACACACACACACTCAAGGCAGGACTGGTGGAAAAACAAGCCAATAAACGAGTCGAAAAATCAGCATTTAGAATAGTCTTTGCCTTCATGTGTAGTTCTTTTCGTCCGCACAGCATAGGAGGTCTCAGGGAAACCAAATAATAAGTTGTCCAAAGGACCGAAAACACAGGCGGCTTAATACAATCTGAAGGCTTAAGCCCCTATTAATGATTGCCAAGCAACCACATGTAATTTTAACCCCTTGCTGCCAGTCAGTAAGGCATGGTATTCCCTCTATACACAGGTTCCCCCACTAACTGTGAAGGGCACCTGTTTTAAAGGTGACCGGACAACAAACAATTCCTCCCCAAGGTGCCGTGGTGGTGTCTGACTGGCCGTTACCCAGGAGCCTGGCGCTGGCTGCTGTTGGGTCTTCAGGTCCCCTATACCCTGGAACTGACACGGTAATGATCTTTAAGACGCTTCAGTCAACAGAGACAGGAAGTGGGGGGGACATCCCGGTCCCACTGACTTGTACTCTTCTAATTAATGAGTAGTTGGTTTATCAGTCTCTGGATAGTGATTGCTCTTTTTAATAATTTCTCTGCTGTTTCTTCTTCTCCTCTATCAGTTCTTATCATATAAGCACTCTCCTCTCACCACTCCCTCTCTGCCCAACCCCTCTCTATTTTAATTTGCTTTATTTCATGTTCATGTTCTGGTTGTAGAGGGATGCTCTCAATCTGTACGTAAAGCCACTAAGATGTCTGATCTTTCTCACTGGTCAGGGGTTTTATGGATAGGCCTATAATACTTCTGAAATACTTCATTTACATCTGAATGGTTCATGTCACAGGGTAATGGCGTGGCAGGTTCTTCAGATCGGGTTTGGGTGGAGACCAAAAGATTTAACAAAATGTTTTTTTTGTAATCATTGTTTAATATTACTTTCATGTTCTCAATAAATGAATTTAAAAAGGCATGCTTACATTTGAATTTTATTTTTTAATCAAAGAAACACAAAATGCCCCGCAGACAGGTCACATTATTTCCATAAAGTTAATCACATACAACACAACCAACAATCTGGAAGGCAACCCCTCCTGTGGGCGGCTGCCCAGAACAGAGAAAGAAATTGAGTTCAAAGCCCTGCCAGGCAGAACGTTTAATCATTAATGGTCCAATCAAATTCCTTGTTCACTAATCAGGCGATTAGTCACACCTGTGAGGGCAGCGCCATTTACACCGCATGTAAACCAATTCTGTGACAGCCACAGGAATGTTTGGTTTTGGCTTCACCGATGGTTACGCGGGACACAATTCCATAGCTCAGCAGAACGCTGAGTAGGCCTAACAGGTCACTAATTCCGACCAGTAACTTGGTTGATCTTCATGGATGACACTGTCCAACAAACCGCAGTGAGTTGTCTCACTCCCGCTGGAGGACAGAGGTTAGACTGCTGCTGGCCTATCCTCCTGACTCATCCAGAAACAGACCCGAAGTTCTCTACACACCAGCGGGCTCCTTTCCCCTTTGTTAGCGTGATTGATTTGGACCCCTAAAATGTGCCTGTCACATTGATCGATCTGCCCACCTGACTGGGGTTTACCCCCCCCCCCCCCCACCGCCACGGTGATGAATGGTGGCCGACGGTGCTGACGGAGCTGTGGTTACGGCTTCTTTAATTTACACCGCGCTCCACGCTGACAGGGACTCATAACAAGGTGACACGTCACCGTAACGATTACGCTCAGTCACCCCGGTTCGGGGGAGCCGGCGGGGGTTGAGGGAGCGCGGAGACACAGTGGGGGGGCACTAATTCAATGGATCCTCTCCTCCCCTTGGTCAAGGTGTTATTGAGAGGCTGCGCGTTATCTCTGCGTCTCCGGGCCGGGCCGGGCGGGGGGGGGGGGGGGGGGTTTGGGGTGCGGGCGTGTGCTGGGGGGGGCGAGGCAGGCTGGCAGCTCCATTCTGTTCTGCAGGCCACATCCTCCTCGGGTGGGCTATAACTCATCCGCAGGCGGCTGGGGAGAGAGTCTTATCTCAGGCCCGCTCTCCCTCTGCTCACTCTGTCTCAGGAGAGGCCTTTCACCGTGCCCGCGCGCGTCTGAGTTATAGTGGAGTTTAAGGTGAGTGAATAGGGGTGTCCGTTTTGGGCATCTCGGGGAATGTATGTCTTGGGTGTGTGTGGGTTGGACGTGCGTGCGGATGCATTGTAATAAGCGGAGGGGTGCGTGTGTTTATGTGTGTTTATGCGTGTTTATGAGTGTTTATGAGTGTTTATGTGTGTTTATGTGTGTTTATGTGTGAGTTTCAATAAAAAGAGGGTGACAATCGTAAACCAGCTGGAGGAAGCTGGAGTGTTGTTATGCCAAAACATGGCAGTGTGATGTTAGAGGCCCAGTAATAAGATGGAACATTTGGCAGAGCGAATCCTCCATCCATCTTGGATTTGGAGAAGGGTCAGTGATAAATAGATATTATGGAAAAGGTAAAGAAAGTTCTTCCCAGTAGGGAACTCGGGTGCTTTCTCCAAAATAATTAAATTTTCATGAATTTGTACAATAGAGGGAGAAAATTTGGATTTAAGTAAAAACAATATTTATTTGCAATTTCAACCCACAAGTATGTAAATTTGTCTGTGCCAAGAATGGTTTTGTATGCCTGTCAACATTAGTTCTATATATAGTCACACATACCAAATAAATTGATCAAGTGAAGAAGAATTGGGATCCTGCATTGGGTTTCAGTTACAGTGAGGAGAATGTAAACCAGTAAAATATACCTTTTAGTGATATTAGTGATTTTGTCTAGATTAATGTTTTCATGCTCGCACCTCAGTTCTCATAAAACATGTGGATTATGTACTGCTACATGAGACCAAATGGTTTGAGCGAGAGGTGCGATAGCCAGAACTAAAAGCAGTGGCAAAGGTAAACATTTTGTCTCGTCCCTACATGGATATTAAATCTGGGTGACTGAGATTAATTGGTGAGCATTCTAGCTCAGGCTCATGTATAGAAGTTGGATACATCTGTTTAATCCAGTTAACTCCAAACAGGTAGAGCCATTTTACTTGATCAAAATTGTCTTCCGCAAGAGCTATAACATCATGGTTGACATTAGATAACCCCTGAAAGTCTAAGAGAAGGCTATTGTAGACAAGGCATAGACCTAAACAGTTGGGTATGAAACCAGTCTGGTTTGTCTGGATTAGTTTGCCCGCTAAAGTACTACATATGTTGGCTGGAGTCTTAGCTAATAGTGTTTCTCCATAGTTCTATGACAAGCAATCTCCATGTCTAGTAAGTTAATTTGACAATTCCACAAATTTTGCCTTGCTTTGTTTTTTGGAATGCTATGATGCAGCTCTCCGATAACCTATACCTTTTTTTTTAGATAATCTGGATCTCAGTGGAGTATTATGTTCCCTCCCTAAAGGAAGTACCATTGATCCAGTTATTGGTTGAGCATGTCTCTTCCATCAGTCAGATTAGTCGGATGTATCAGGTACTAGAGCTTGGACTTTCTTATAGAAGTTGACATTATTTATGTTTAGGCCATAGATATTAATTAGAATGATCGGGTTAAGTGGATCTTTCCAATTAAAGTCTGATATCAACCATCCCTATCAGCAACAGTGCTGGACTGGAACGGTTCTGTGCTGGACTGGAATTGCCACACATCTCAGATTGGCAGAAAAGGTATATATATAAATATAAACTAGGTGTATGTAGATATAAACTTTGCCCAAATATCTGTTGTGTTAACACACAAATTGCAGAATACATTGCTGTGTAATATATTTCACGCAGAGTGTACAGCCAGAACTGCAACTTCAGAACTTTCTGAACACAATTACTTACGATAAACAGTAAACTACTATCCTATCCTACTGGTTTGAATGCTATGCCTTGTCAACATTATGCAATGGGATCAATAAACATGCCTGCAGATGCAACTCTGAAACACTGATGGAACACGCCACACATTCAATAATATCATGATAATACAAAATGAATCTTCAACACTTATATTATGATTGGGATGCAATTTATTTGCTTGTGGCCATGTAAAATTACCACTATGTTTTCATCATTCAAAGTAAAGAGGCATTCAGCTATGTTGCTATATCCCACTGCTTATCACAGAAAAGCCACATATTTTATCTTCTGTGGTTTGACAACTTCCTGTTCTTATGCTTGTCGCAAACATTAAAAAAATTAGAAGCATGCGGTAGACAGCGTGCAATGCAGCCCACTCTGACAATGCTGTGGAATGCCCTCATTGAAATGAAAGACTTCCACCAGATCAAAAGGGTTTTTCCACAGTCTATGTGTTTCCGGCGTGTGATACAGGTATCATTATTTATATGGGTTTCCCTTAAATAAATGATATCAGAGGACAGAGACTTAAAATGGGTATGTCAAGGCAATACCCAAAAGAACCATGGAATGGCATCAACTAGGTAGCAGGACTAAGAAAATGTGACAAGAAAGGATTCACATTTAACTCCATAATACTCAACTCTGTAAAGGTATACCTGTCAGGCCATAATGCTGCACAATGTTGTGTCCACCACAGCTGTGCAACAGAGAGCTCCTGATGCGCCTCACATCATATACTATATATATAAAGCAGGAGATGGGAACTGTAGTGCCATCTGATGTCCCAATAGGTCTGCCATCTTGCCTTGGATCAGTTCTAAAAAGTAAATTGTTCGAAACTGGTACGCAACTCCCTCCTCTTTATCCCATTTAGGTTTGCTAGCTCTGTTGGGGCTAGCGTTAGCAAATGTTAGGCTCACTTGGATGTACAACAATGCTGCCAACACGTAATTACAACTACACGCCCATCATAAAGCATTCCAAACAAGCTCGTTCATGTTGAATGAATCAACAGATGTAATGAAAAGAAAATTACTATAGCTAGCTACCATGTCAAAAACCTAGCTAGCTTGTTACCAGTATAAAACACTGCCTGTGCCATGGTAACAATACAGACCTGGGTAAAGTCAACTCTTGCTGTTGACTATGTGAATGCTTAGCAGAGGTAATTTGTGATTCTCAATTGAGGTCTTACTGTTTGGCATCTGCAAACTGTTGTATTTTCTGTTCCTCCCCTCTTGTTCTAAGCCTGAGTTGACAAGGTGGGAAAAAGTTGTTCTCTCCCTGACAGTTAATCCTAATGGCTTCAAGGTCATTGCTGTACATAATAGTTTGTGAGTCACAGAGTTAGTAGACTTTTTGGGAAGGTGTTAGATGAATAAAAACATTTCAAGTTTATTTAATTTGGCAAAAACCCAAAGAAAATGTTTGTGAAGTAAATATTGATTCCCCCTATCAAAAAACAATATATCATTTCAGGACCCCTTCCCTCCTCCCCTAGAAGTAACCCTCCTACTCAACATCATAAAAAATGATCACCAATGAGCCTCCCTTCTGTTGGACTTGTGTAGGAGGAAGGTCCCTCTGGCCGAAGACATTGAGGACAACTTTGTAGGCATCAGGAGACCAGAAGAAGACTTGTACTGTGGGCTGTGGAGTCTGTTTCGACTGTCCAGACCTCAACGACCTGTGTGACTGGAGCTCAGAGGAAAACGGGTTGAGACGACTGGAGTGGAGCTCAGTGGAAAACGGGTTGAGATGACTGGAGTGGAGCTCAGAGGAAAACGGGTTGAGATGACTGGAGTGGAGCTCAGAGGAAAACGGGTTGAGATGACTGGAGTGGAGCTCAGAGAAAAAACGAATTGAGACAACTGGAGTGGAGCTCGGAGGAAAACGAATTGGGACGACTGGAGTGGAGCTTGGAGAAAAACGGATTTCAGCAAGAGAATATATATATTTTATATTTTTAAATATAATTTACTGTTACGGCAAGACTACAGGTTCCCCCAACACAATTTATTTTTTTGGTTCAGAAAATAAATGGTAATGACCTATTGGCCTATAATTAATGAAAGTGAAAATCCATAGATTTCAAGTTGGAAAGATTTAGTGAAGATGCTGCATTAAATTAATTTCACACATTTTCACACAACAGGCACCAAACTCTTGATAACCGGCTGAAAATGTCTTCTTACTGCTGGTTACTAATAAGTATTATTACTCCATTTCATCTGGTGAGTCGAACTGTTACTGTTCTCAGATTTTCTTTGACATATATAAAGATATTACATTTAAATACAAATAATAATAATTGTAAGGATCGATATAAAGGTCTTCCTACATTAAATTAAGATCAGAGAGCTGTGGGAGACTTTATTCAACATTTGAATTTAACTGTTTGAAGATTCTTGGAATATGCTAGTACAGTATATTCTGAAGTAATGGATATATTTTTGTTATACTTTTTTGTGATAGGCAGAATTCAAGGAATTCAGGCCTTTGTTAAAAAATCTACGTAATATTTGACATGCAAATTTGTATTATATATGACATTATGTGAAGTAACAGAGGATAGACCAGTCCAGATTTGTAACATATTATACATTTTGGTAGCACACTGTAATGTAGCCTAACATAAGGTAAGATATCTTACAATATCAGGTGTCACAGATATATTTATAAAATGTGACAAATTCCCCTGTGACCACGTTGCTGAATCTGACCTATCGCACTTTTAGCAAGGACTCTTTCCTCTGTATCTCATAATGTTGTCCAACAAAAAATTAAATGCCTGAAAAAACAGACCTTAAGAAGAACATGAAATGTAATTGTTCCAATTCACCTAGCTTCCACATGAAGAATAGATTGTACTCATTGCTCCTATAAGCAAAGATGTAAATTTCTACAACATGGCACTGCTTTTTAACTGCAACAATTCTGTTTGATGGAATCGCCAGTGTTGGGAAGATTTAAATATTTTCACTGTTCAATAAACAAAACAGTTTATGTTAATTATTAATTAAGTCCAAGGTTGATGCACGGACATCATTAAAACTACCAATGTCTTTATCGGTTGGCCAATAAACAAATGCAATTATAACTTTTGTGCAGATTTGTTTTTTAAAGGATGGAATTTCTATGAAGAACCATTCAATGTTATCAGATGCAAGTGCAATGCCCTCTCTTACAAGAATGTAATACTTTTATTAACAAAATGGACACACCTCCAACCATTCTTCATGTTCGACAATGGTGAACATGCATTATAAAGAGTCATATGATACAGCATTGTTATTTTGAGTTGATTTGATCAAATGAAGGGCATCGTGCCAGTTGCATCTGAATCTCTACCACCCACAACTGGTCCACACGCCCCCTCCCCATAGTCCACTCCCAGCACACCGCCTCTCTCTGTCATCTCAGCCTATCAATCAAAAATGTATTAAGTCCTGAGTCGGGCCGATCAAAGGCAGAATTCCTAGGAGCAGAGCAGATAAGGCCTATCTCATTAATATGTGCTTTACCATCGGAGAGGCCCGCACAGCTCACCACACCATGCCTGCCTGCCTCCCTTTGATATCTAATTATCCATCCGTTTCATTCTGTGCAGAAAGCAAGGGGAGAGGGCTACAGCACAGGGTCATACACTACAATATGGACACATGCATATCATTGGTACTGGGGAACACCAACGCAACGGTTCCATTTTGAACATCAAATTGTGCAGAGAATGGCACATACAAATGCAGAAGACATTGGAAAATCAGGTAAATGACAGAATTTTAATCCCACCCCAAGTCATGCTGTAAGACTGGGGAAAATGGATTTTGGAAGAGTTTTAAAGGTGTGGTATGATTAGCATTAACTTTAAATATGCATGTATAACCGACTAAGCTGTAGGAACAACTTCAACGCTGGTCTGATGAGCAGATGTTACTAAAGCAACGTGGTGGGAATTACTGTAGATACGACTGAAAACATACCACTAAACACATGACTTACAGGATATCATACCATTAAAGTGATAAAGGCCTGGAATACTCATTATTGGCCTTAAGGGATGGAATGTATCATTCCATAAGAGGGTAACACATAAGTACACCGGGGCAATTTCAAATTAAAATGAAGCCATAATTACAAGAAATTTGCCAAAATCATTATTTGTAGGTTCACATTATGCCAGTAGCATGAATTGTTTTAATTAATTATTGATTTACAGGTGTTTGCCATCTTCTTGGGGTAGCTAGACTGTGTGTCCTTAGAACTACATTGACATTTTCGCGCTTGGATGTTTGTTATATAAATTTCTAATGGATTTACATTAAAAAAGTCTAATGAAATGAAATAAATCATTTTTAAATCCCAAAGAAAATAATTATCTGTTCTAAAGCTACTTTAATATTTTTCTTTGTAGATTTGTGTTCTTTGTTTTTCTTTAAAACAGAAAATATTCAAGCATAAATTCATCTGTTTTTAATACATTTCATTGAATTTTAAGCCCATGAAAAGAGAAATAAATGCAGGGGGAAGCTGTTACTGGATTAAAAGTGGTCTTTGTAAACATTGTCACCCATTTTGACGCTCCTCCTTTACTCTTAAAGGAAGTCTCTTCATGACAGGAGCGCACATAGATGAAGGCCTCTTTAAAACAGGACATGAGTTGGGGAGGCAGGCTTTGGAGTCTTTGTGTGGCATGTGGGCTTGTATATTGTGGTCTGTTTTGTTCTTATAAATCCGGATTGGCGTGTTTGTCTTAAAGCACATTTTTTCACGATAAGGAAATAGAGGTTGAACCATCATGTCAAAATGTTGTTTCAGCTCTTTAGAAAAGTAATATTCCACCTGTTGTTGTGTACTGGTGTGTGTTTTGCTTTATGTTCGTTTCCTCACAGTATAGCCAAACTGGTAGACTTTGGAGGCAAGGCTGGTAATGTAAAATGCATCACCATAGATGGAAGATATGAGAGGAAGAAAAAAAACAACAAAGTAAAATAGAAGCTGAGAACATGGACACAGAAAGGATTGTTCAGAAAAAGGCTGACGGACCTTTCAACCGTATCTCTCAAAGATACTCTTACAGAAAACAGAGCCGAGAAGGAAAAATAATGGCTCGCCCATTCTCTCTCGTCAGTTACGCTTTCTTTAATTTCTCCAGTCTCTCTGTTGGCTCCCTCTAATTCATTTATTTTCTATCTTCAGTCCATCACTTTCTACTAAGATTACTCTACAAACATTACTATACATTAGCATCACTCTCTACTAACATCAATATATATTAGCATTATTTTCTACTAAAATCACTGTTCACATACAGTGGGTATAGAAAAGAATCACCCCCTGAGTTGGAAAAAGGATCACCCCCTTGTGTCAGTATTTTATTGAACCATCTTTGGCTTTAATTACAGCCTTTAGTCTGTTGGGATATGTCTCTACTAACTTTGCATATCTAGACGTTGTAATATTTGACCACTCTTCTTTGCAGAACTGCTCACGTTCAGTTAAATTTGATGGTGACCATTTGTGGACTGTTGTCTTCAAGTCATTCCACAGATTATTAATGGGGTTTAAGTCCGGGCGCTGACTAGGCCATGCAACGACATTCACCTTTTTTTCCTTCAACCACATTTTTGCTGTGTGCTTTGGGTCATTGTCATGTTGGAAGGTAAATCTTCTCCCCATTGACAACTTTCTGGCAGAGAACAGCAGATTTTCCTCAAGAATTTGACAGTATTTTGCCCCATGCATTTTTCCTTCTATCCTGACAAGTGCTCCAGTCCCTGCTGCAGAG
Organism: Esox lucius; assembly: GCF_011004845.1. Lineage (NCBI taxonomy): Eukaryota > Metazoa > Chordata > Actinopteri > Esociformes > Esocidae > Esox > Esox lucius. The sequence goes on from NC_047585.1 coordinate 19,340,396, forward strand.
AAACAACCCCATAACATGATATTACCACCTGCATGCTTTACTGTAGGAATTGTGTTATTTGGATGGTGAGCTGTACTGGATTTTCGCCAGACATATTGTTTGGCGTTGAGGCCAAATAATTAAATTTTAGTCTCATCTGACCATAACACCTTTTTCCACGTGGCCTTAGAATCTTCATGGTGCGTTTTGGCAAAGCTCAGTCATGACTGCATGTGGCCTTTCTTGAGGAGTGGCTTTTTTCTTGCACACCTCCCATACAAGCCACATTTGTGGAGAATTTGTGATATTGTTGTCACATGCACACAATGACCACTCTTTGTCATGAATTCCTGCAACTGCTTCAGAGTTGCTGTAGGCCTCATGGTAGCCTCTCTGACCAGTTTCCTCCTGGCTCTTTCATCCAGTTTAGAGCAACGTCCTGACCCAGGGAGGGTCTGTGTTGTTCCAAATACCTTCTACTTCTGAAATAATAGACTTCACTGTGCTTCTAGGCAGTGATAAAGCCTTTGATTTTTTTTGTATCCTTCTCCTGACTTGCCTAACTTTATCCCGGAGATCTTTTGACAATGCCTTGCCACCCATAGTTGATTGTTTTCATCAGTTGCACTACCAAGGACTGAATGCTTCAGGAAAAGCTTGTTTCATGCTGAGCTAATCAAAATGACCACAGCTGATCACAGCTGAAAGTCAATTGGCTTTATGTGCTATTGAGAAGGTGATTAACTACACCTGGTTGAATTTACAAGTCATTTTTAGGATGGGGGTGATTCTTTTTCCAACTCAGTGATTCGGTTTTTAAATAAAAATAAATAAATATCTGAAAAGTTGGTATTATGTCTTTCACTTGTTATAAGTTATAAGTTGTAAACACAGCTGAATAAAACAATTTTTTTTCCATTTTCATTTCAGGCTGCAAAGCAACAAAATGTGATTATTTTAAAGAGGGGTGAGTCTTTTCTATACCCACTGTATATTATGCTCTACCAACATAAATATGTATTTGCCTCACACTCTGCTAACATCAAGGTCTATTCGCATCACTCTCAACTAACATCATGGTCTATTTGCTTCACACTCTACTAACATCATGGTCTAATTGCATCACTCTCTACTAACATCATGATCTATTTGCCTCGCACTCTACTAACATCATGGTCTATTTGCCTCACACTCTACTAACATCATGGTCTATTTGCCTCACACTCTACTAACATCATGGTCTAATTGCATCACTCTCTACTAACATCATGGTCTATTTGCCTCGCACTCTACTAACATCATGGTCTATTTGCCTCACACTCTACTAACATCATGGTCTATTTGCCTCACACTCTACTAACATCATGGTCTATTTGCCTCACACTCTACTAACATCATGGTCTATTTGCCTCACACTCTACTAACATCATGGTCTATTTGCTTCACACTCTACTAACATCATGGTCTATTTGCCTCACACTCTACTAACATCATGGTCTATTTGCCTCACACTCTACTAACATCAATCTCTAATCGCATCACTCTCTGCTAACATATTTATATATTTGCATCACTCTCTGCTAACATCACAATCTAATATTATCATTCTCTACTTACATCACTTTCTACTAATATCACTGCCTACTAACATTACACTCTACTAACAACACTATTATCATCACTCTACTAACATCACTCTTTCCTAACATTACTCTCTACTAACATCACTTTCTTCTAACATTATTCTCTACTAACATCCCTCTCTAGTAACTATATAATCATCACTCCACTAACATCACTCTCTGCAAACATTTCTCTATACTAACATCACTCTCTACTAACATCATTATCTTCTAACATTCCTTTCTACAAACATCACTCTTTGCTAACATTCCTCTCTAACATAACACTACAAACATCACTCTCTGCTAACATTCCTCTCTAACATAACACTACAAACATCACTCCCTACTAACATCATTATCTTCTAACATTCCTTTCTACAAACATCACTCTCTGCTAACATTCCTCTCTAACATAACACTACAAACATCACTCTCGGCTAACATTCCTCTCTAACATAACACTACAAACATCACTCTCTGCTAACATTCCTCTCTAACATAACACTACAAACACCACTCTCTGCTAACATTCCTCTCTAACATAACACTACAAACACCACTCTCTGCTAACATTCCTCTCTAACATAACACTACAAACATCACTCTCTGCTAACATTCCTCTCTAACATAACACTACAAACATCACTCTCTGCTAACATTCCTCTCTAACATAACACTACAAACATCACTCTCTGCTAACATTCCTCTCTAACATAACACTACAAACATCACTCTCTGCTAACATTCCTCTCTAACATAACACTACAAACATCACTCTCTGCTAACAATACACTCTACTAACAATACGCCCTACTAACGTCACTATCGATTAGCATCACTCTCTACTAACATCCCTCTTAGAATCAGAAAGAGCTTTATTCCCATACAGGTTTCACACAAGAAATTTGTTCTGGTCCATTAGTGCAACAATTTATACAAAACAAATAAAAACAGTAGACAGTGTCAGCACTGGTAGGAACCCAAATGCAGACCGGGCAAGTGAGGTGCAACAAAACAAATTTATTGTGAGTGGGGAAGATTGGGGATGGAGAGGGGTTGATTCGAGGGCAGGAGCAGGTGCAGAGTAGTCGTGGGCAAGCAGGGGGGTCGGTACACAAGCTGGCAGCAGAGGTATAGGCAGGTAGCAGGCAGAGTAGTTGTGGACGGGCAGGAGGTCGATACACAAGCTGGCGGCAAAGGTACAGGCAGGGAGTAGGCAGAGTAGTCGTAGACAGGCAGGAGGTCAATACACAAGCTGGTGATGGTCGTCTGGTGGAATCCTGTAGTCACAGGAAAACAAGATAAGCACAGACAAAACAACAGAGCGTATAACTTGATATTGTTTGGCTGGGGCAACGTAGCACGTACAAATGTGGGTCCATGATCTGGCAGGAACAGGTTGTCAGAGCTCCTCAGAAATACAGCCGTTGATGAGTCAAGCAGGAACAGGTGCGTGATAGGTGATCGGGAACAGTTGGTGCCGGCTCTACTCCAAGGAGTGACGCCACGCCCCCTAAATCGTTACCCCGACAAACGGGAGAAACCAAAACAAGGAACCTCAAGGAAGGGAGGACGTGACAGTACCCCCCGCCGATGGACCACCCGGCGCACCAGGACAGTACGGGTTAAAGTCGCACAGTACCCTGGGGTCCAGGATCTGGCGCAGAGGCAACCAACACCGCTTCTCCGGCCAGTACCCCTCCCAGTCAACAAGGTACTGGTAGCCCCGCCCCCGCCGGCAGGCATCCAGGATCCGGCGCACCGTGTAGACGGGACCCCCACTGACCCACCGAGGGGGGAGCGGAAGAGGAGGAGGAGGCAGCAGAGGGCTGAGGAGGACCGGCTTCAAGCAGGACACGTGGAACGCAGGATGGACCCAGAGGGACCGGGGCAACTTGAGCCTAACCACCACAGGGTTGATGACCTTGTCTACCACAAAGGGACCGATGTATCTGGGGGACAATTTCATAGAGTCGGTCTTCAGAGGCAGATTCTTGGTGGATAGCCATACCTTATCACCCACGGCGTAGGCGGGTGCTGGGACACGGTGGCGGTTGGTGTGCCATTGATACTGACCCGCCGCAAGGAGAAGCGCCACCCGGGCCCTATGCCAGGTCGGGTGGCAGCAGCGTATGTGGTGCTGGACAGATGGAACAGTCAGGTCCTTCTCCTGGGAAGGAAACAGGGGTGGCTGGTAGCCACAGAGACACTGGAAGGGGGACATACCTGTGGCGGCAGTAGGAAGAGTGATGTAGGCGTATTCCACCCACGGCAACTAGGCTGCCCAGGTGGTCGGGTTGGATGAGACCAGACAACACAACGCGGTTTCCAGCTTCTGGTTCGCTCGTTCGGCTTGACCGTTGGTCTGGGGGCGGAACCCGGAAGACAGGCTGACCGTGGCTTCGATGGCAGTGCAGAAGACTTTCCAAACGGCCGAGGCGAACTGGGGGCCCCGATCGGTGAGTCCAGCGCCAGGTATGACCAGGGACGTTGAGGGAGGGGCAGGGGAAGCAGGAGGCCCGCACTGGGCCTGTTGGAGCCCTTGTTCCATGAACAGGTGGCAACGTACTACTGAGTGTCCCTCCCCATCGCCGTCTGAGGAAGGACATGGTCCGTGCCGTACCGGGGTGACATGTCAGCCGAGAGGCGTGTGCCCATTGTAGCACCGTCGGATGTATGGCGTCAGGACGAAGAGACGGTCAGGAAGACCGCTGCCCGGACCCGGGTCGTTCCGGAGGGCAGCCAGCACCTCCTCCTCCACCTTCCAAAGCACGGCCCTGATGATGCGTCCATTGGGCACAATGGTGTCGATTAGAGCACCGGCGTCCTGCCTTTCTTCAGTGAATGCGCGAGACAGAGCGTCAGGCTTCACATTCCGGGAGCCGGGCCTGTAGGACAACGTGAAATTAAAACGTTCAAAGAACAAGGCCCACCTGGCTTGACAGGAATTGAAGCGTTTTGCCGTTCTCACGTATTCCAGGTTTTTGGGGTCCGTCCATATCTCCAACCAATGCTGCCACTCCTTCAAGGCGAGTTTGATGGCGAGCAGCTCCTGATTGCCCACATCGTAATTGGCTTGGTGGTTGGGGGGCAGCCACACGCCTGTAGTTTCGGATGAAAAGTCTGTAAAAGTTGGTGAACCCCAAGAACCGCTGCAGTTGCTTCCTGGTATCAGGTCATGGTCACCCCAGGACTGCGTCAACTTTTTTCTTGTCCATCCTCACTTGTCCCTTCGACACGATGTATCCCAGAAAGGTGACGGTGCGGGCATGGAATTCGTACTTCTCTGCCTTGCAGAATACCTTGTTCTCCAGGAGTCGCTGGAGGACCTGCCGGACGTGCTGGATGTGTTCGGCAGGTGTTTTGGAGAATATCAGTATGTCGTCTAGGTAGACGAACACGAACCGCCCCAGCATATCTCCCAGCACATCATTGACCAGGCATTGAAACACAGCTGGCGCGTTGGTCAATCCAAAGGGCATAACCAGATATTCGAAGTGGCCTAGGGGGGTGTTGAACCCAGTCAACCATTCATCCCCCTATCTGATCCTGACCAAATGGTAGGCGTTACGCAGGTCAAATCTGGTGAATATCGCTGGTCCTGTGCGTAACCAGTGACAACAACCTGCCATCCAAGGTGGTTGCGTCAATGGCCTCCTCCAAACGGACAGTCAATAGCCCCAGCTGTTCCACCAGTGTGGCGTCGATGAAGCTGTCGTCAGCACCGGAATCGATCAGGGCCTAGGATGGCCGCCCCGCTTTCTTTCTCTCCTCCGTTCCCTGATCCGATTGTCACCCGCATGGCCAGGGCATTGGTGGCATCTAACCCCATGGTCTTGGGATACGAGAGGAGTTCGTCCTTCAGCTGTTCGCTGGGACCGTTGTTGAACCCCGCCTGTAACGCTTCTCAGTTTCATCCGTTTTCCTCCGCCAGTGTACGGAATTCAACCGCGTACTCCGCCACGCTGCGGACACCCTGGTGGAGCGCGAACAGCCGTTTGGAGGCATCCCGGCCACAGACCAGGTGGTCAAACACTTTTCTAATCTTGATCGTGAAGGCGCTGTAGCTCTGGGTGTACGGGCTCTGTCGTTCCCAGATGGCTGATGCCCATTTCAGCGCATCGCCTCGGAGTATACGAAGCGATGCGAGACCGCATTGCAACAGGAAGGAACGACAGAGTCCCATATCCCCATCGTATCTCTCGAGCGTGGGAACCCATGGTCAGCACAGGTAGGAACCCAAACGCAGACCGGACGAGTGAGGTGCAACAAAATGTATTTATTGTGAGTGGGGAAGATTGGGGATGGAGAGGGGTTGAGTCGAGGGCAGGAGCAGGTGCAGAGTAGTCGTGGGCAAGCAGGGGGGTCGGTACACAAGCTGGCAGCAGAGGTATAGGCAGGTAGCAGGCAGAGTAGTTGTGGACGGGCAGGAGGTCGATACACAAGCTGGCGGCAAAGGTACAGGCAGGGAGTAGGCAGAGTAGTCGTAGACAGGCAGGAGGTCAATACACAAGCTGGTGATGGTCGTCTGGTGGAATCCTGTAGTCACAGGAAAACAAGATAAGCACAGACAAAACAACAAGCGTATAACTGGAGATTGTTTGGCTGGGGCAATGTAGCACGTACGAATGTGGATCAACGATCCGGCAGGGATGGGTCGTCAGGGCTCCTCAGAAATACAGCCGGTGATGAGTCAAGCGGGAACAGGTGCGTGAAAGGCGATTGGGAACAGCTGGTGCCGGCTCTACTCCAAGGAGTGACGCCACGCCCCCTAAATCGTTCCCCCGACAACCGGGAGAAACCAAAACAAGGCACCGCGAGGGAGGGAGGACGTGACAGACAGAGCATAAAAAAAATAGACTCTAACTGTGATGTGGACCATGCTGTTAAGTCTCAATATGCTTTGACAAAGTTGAGTATGTGAAATAAAACTAAAGGGGCGTTATTATGGAGCACAATGATTATCATCCCTATTTTACAGGCACACTGGTTTTACTGTCTCCTGCCTGGAGTAGTTAGTTTACAGGCCTGAACTCACTGTAAAATCTGGATTAGATAACAAATGAAGGAGCGCTGACCCCCCTACACTCCTCCCAACCTAGCAGAAAACTTTTTGTGGAGAGGTGGGAATCCTCACCATAGAAGATTCATGCCTACTTGGGCAACCTCAGACCTCCCTAAATATAACTTCTTCCAGATACCTGGAGATTAGATTATGACCCTATTTAGACTACAAATATTTCTTGGTGAAAACAATTTCATTTCATGACATTTAAATAATATGTAAATATAATTTTCTATTCACACTAGCAATGAGTTACTCTCACTGCACTGTAATGAAAAACACATGCGAGGTCAGCACTTTGACCAGACCGCTGACCGGAAAGGTGTATGAACTCACTGACAATGTTGCTACCTGGAAACGAATGTGGTACTTTCTGCCCAAAAAGTGCTGTTGCTTGTGAATTGTTTTGGTACCAGTGTGAGAGGTTTTTAAGGAGGGAGAGCTTTTTTTCTTCTCACAAATGTGTTCCCCTTAATTTTTTTTGTTTTGGTTATGTTTAAATTTTTTGATGTTTTTATTAAAGGGAAACAACCCATGTCTGTGTCATTCCTTAGCGTTTTATTTGTTTACTTAACAAAAATAACTGACATCTTTTCGGACTCAAAACGGATTGCCATAGACATCCTGTATTTCTCCTCTCTTACTTTCCCCCTCTCCCTCTCCTCACTCTTCCTTTCTTTCTCTGGCTCACTCTCTCCCTCTGACATGTGGTTGTGAGGGTGCCTGAGGGTTTGAATAACTGTCTGGTGCCAGGCTGCTCAGCCCTAGGGCCTTGTGGGAGATGAAGTAGAGGTCAGTGAAGGAGGTGGGGGCAGGGGAAGGGGGGGGAGAGCAGAGATGTGGGGTGACCAGGAGGTCTGCGTGGCAGAGGGAGGAGAAGCACCGAGCACAATGATCCCACCAGCCAGACCGCTACCTGACCTTGATCACTCCATCAGCATTTCTGTCACGAAAGAACAAAAGAAAGAACGAAAGACCAAAAGAAAACAAGTAGGCTGGATAGCTTAGATAACAAACTAATTCCATAGAAAGAAAGCTAATTGCCTTGATAAAATAAAATAAAAAGTAAGTTTGTTCTGAAACCATGAATCCTCTGTGTGTAAAATATAACCAAAGTAGATTTTAGTAAAATAAACAGAAATCTCACAATGTCAGTAAGCCCGGAGCCATGTTCACTGTCTAGCTGTGAGACCACAGCCACGGTACAGCCAATGTAACTGTTGAGACCCACAGGCAGATGAAAGGGAAGTCACCCCACTGGGATGAGACCCTGGCGGGGGTAAGAGAAATGGAGGCTCCCTGGGTGGTTTTCCCTGGACCAAGGATCTGGTTGTGATTTTGTGTTGTGGACTGTAAGCTGTGGCGGTCTCCTCTTTTTTCCCAGAAAGCCTTAGGTAATGTGGCCGGGTGATGAAAGGGTCAGGGGAGGCTCCAGTTGTAGTGTCCTGAGGGGGAATCCTGCTGAGGGAGGGGGGTGAGGAGGGGATCCTGCTGAGGGAGGGGGTGAGGAGGAGACCCTGTCGAGGGAGGGGGTGAGGAGAAGACCCTGCTGAGGGAGGGGGGTGAGGAGGGGATCCTGCTGAGGGAGGGGGTGAGGAGGAGACCCTGCTGAGGGAGGGGGGTGAGGAGGAGACCCTGCTGAGGGAGGGGGGTGAGGAGGAGACCCTGCTGAGGGAGGGGGAGAGAGAAGGGGATCCTACTGAGCGAGGGGGGTGAGGAGGAGACCATGCTGAGGGAGGGGGGTGAGGAGGGGATCCTGCTGAGGGAGGGGGTGAGGAGGAGACCATGCTGAGGGAGGGGGGTGAGGAGGAGACCCTGCTGAGGGAGGGGGGTGAGGAAGGGATCCTGCTGAGGGAGGGGGGTGAGGAAGGGATCCTGCTGAGGCAGGGGGAGAGAGGAGGGGATCCTACTGAGCGAGGGGGGTGAGGAGGAGACCATGCTGAAGGAGGGGGAGAGAGAAGGGGATCCTACTGAGCGAGGGGGGTGAGGAGGAGACCATGCTGAGGGAGGGGGGTGAGGAGGGGATCCTGCTGAGGGAGGGGGGTGAGGAGGAGACCCTGCCGATGTAGTGGGGTGAGGAGGAGACCCTGCCGAGGGAGGAGTGAGGAGGAGACCCTGCTGAGGGAGGGGGGTGAGGAAGGGATCCTGCTGAGGGAGGGGGGTGAGGAAGGGATCCTGCTGAGGCAGGGGTAGAGAGGATGGGATCCTACTGAGCGAGGGGGGTGAGGAGGAGACCACGCTGAAGGAGGGGGGTGAGGAGGGGATCCTGCTGAGGGAGGGGGGTGAGGAGGAGACCCTGCTGAGGGAGGGGGAGAGAGAAGGGGATCCTACTGAGCGAGGGGGGTGAGGAGGAGACCATGCTGAGGGAGGGGGGTGAGGAGGGGATCCTGCTGAGGGAGGGGGGTGAGGAGGAGACCCTGCCGATGTAGTGGGGTGAGGAGGAGACCCTGCCGAGGGAGGAGTGAGGAGGAGACCCTGCTGAGGGAGGGGGGTGAGGAAGGGATCCTGCTGAGGGAGGGGGGTGAGGAAGGGATCCTGCTGAGGGAGGGGGGTGAGGAGGAGACCCTGCTGAGAGAGGGGGAGAGAGAAGGGGATCCTACTGAGCGAGGGGGGTGAGGAGGAGACCATGCTGAGGGAGGGGGTGAGGAGGGGATCCTGCTGAGGGAGGGGGGTGAGGAGGAGACCCTGCCGAGGTAGGGGGGTGAGGAGGAGACCCTGCCGAGGGAGGGGGGTGAGGAAGGGATCCTGCTTAATGAGGGGGGTGAGGAAGGGATCCTGCTGAGGGAGGGGGAGAGAGGAGGGGATCCTACTGAGCGAGGGGGGTGAGGAGGAGACCATGCTGAGGGAGGGGGGTGAGGAGGGGATCCTGCTGAGGGAGGGGGGTGAGGAGGATACCCAGCTGAGCGAGGGGGGTGAGGAGGAGACCACGCTGAGGAAGGGGGTGAGGAGGAGACCATGCTGAGGGAGGGGGGTGAGGAGGAGACCCTGCTGAGGGAGGTGGGTGAGGAGGGGACCCTGCTAAGGGCGGGGACCCTGCTGAGGGAGGGGGGTGAGGAGGAGATCGTGCTGGACCTTTACCCTTCCAAAATGAAAACAAACAAACACAGCAGTTCTCTGATTTAATCTGGCAGGCAAAATAGCCATCATCAGGCACACTAAAGAGAGCAGTATGCCTATTTGTTTTGATTGCATGCTTCCCAATCACAAAAAAAGTGCATAAATTATGACGCCATTTTGTGGTGAATGGGTTCCTTTTGTTCGGATTGTGGATAGATTTGGAAATAAATGATGGCGGAGTTTTAATATATGTGAAAATGCATATTCCAGCCAAACAATGCAAATACCTAATGACCCGGTCACCTTATGCAGAATGAAATAAACTGTGGGTACGGGTCCATCTGCCACACTTTATATGTTCGCTACTCATGTGCTGCTAGAGGATTCCTAAAGCTGATTTATCTTGTTGTGGTTTGGTAAATTTGATTAGGCACGTGATGAGAACAGTGAAATATACTATACATCTTAGGTGATTTGAACATTTTCTGGTTCACCACCAAGTGTCTACTGAGGAAAAAAAATATTCCTACCAATGTTCAGTGACACAGCTCTACATTTTGATGAGTTACTGAATTAATGTATGGGTCATTACATTTATTTATTGCCATCAATCTTCACACAATACCACATGACAATTCTTTAAAAATTAATTAATAAAAAATTTAAAAACTAAAATATCTCATGTACGTAAGTATTCAGACCCTTTGCCATTACACTCTAAATTGGGCTCAGTCCTTCGATCATCCTTGAGATGTCTCTTGGCCCAAATGCCAAGAGCTTTGTCTGACAAAAACAAGACAAAACACCATCCCTATGGTGAAGCATGGTGGTGGGAGCATCATGCCATGGGGTTGCTTCTTAGCAGCAGGGACCGGAAGACTGGTCAAGATTGAGGGTAGGATGAACAGAGCAAAATAGAGAGGTCCTTGAAGAAAACCTGATCCAGAGCACACAGGACCTCAGACTGGGGATTAGTCTTTAAGCACGACAAAGACCCAAAGCACAGAGCCAAGACAATGCTGGAGTGGCTTGGGGACAAGTCTTTGAGTGGTCTAGCCAAAGCCCAGACTTAAATCCTTACTTAAATGAGACATCTGAAGATTGCAATTCACTGACACTCCCCATCTATTCTGACAGAGCATTAAAGGATCTACAAAGAAGAACAGGAGAAAATGCCCAAATCCAAGTACACTTAAAGCTGACAATATTAGCTAGTCACCTCTGAGTGGATAGCATACGCTTGTTTGGTCTGTGTATCATTCAGTGATCGATTTTGAATGGACAGATCAGTGAATATAAATGGGTTGGGGTTCTCTTTCTTGTTCTTGTTCCTGGTGTCCTTGGATGTAGTGAGAGTATGCTTCTCTCTATCCATCCCTCCCTACCTCCTTGTTTAAGATTTGTGGACATGGCTATCATGCCACACATCCTGTGTTAGTCTCTCTGTCTGATCATGCTTAGAGAAATATTATGTTCATGCTAGTACTCTCTTGTAACTTAAGTCATATGACTTGTTGAATGTTCATTTTGACAATGGGAAGTACATCCCCCTTTGCTTTATGATACCCATCTTTTATTCGTTCTTGCCATGATTCAAGTTGTTTGCTTGCATTTTTACTACTTTTAAATTATGTTTATTAGAATATTTTATATTCTTGTGCGGGTCACATATAATTTACACACATGTATTATGCCACTAACCAGTCATCACTGTCAAACCATTTAGACTAAGTTGTTATGAATACAATATCTGTTCTAAACAGATGTCCGGCTACACCAGTGATTTATGCTAATGTCGGCTCCAGACTTTTCTGTTTCCACTATACATTTGGAACCAAGGACTTAAGGAGGGGCTCACGAGGGGAGGGAGGAGTAAACTATCAACCTATCCAACTCTTTCAGTTGTGAGTCTTTGCTGCCGTATACTGTTGCTTTATTGTCTTTATTTTATCAGGGATCTGTTTGTTAGATCGGATGAAAACCATTATGAGAAGCCTAACAACATTCGAATAGAACAACATGCCTCGTTTTCACATCACGTCACATCACACGTCAATCCGCAAACCCCGCCCCAAGTCCTAAAGTCCGGGGCTTGGCACCAAGTGAGAGCTATTTGGCCATTGCTTAGTGGCTGACTGGCCGTGGCCCGTGTCAGTGGAAACAGAAAACAGTCTGGACTTTAGGGGTAAAACACCAGTGTTTGGCACCAGTGGAAACGCAGCATATTATTGTACTAATTATTCAGTCCCTGGTGTTGTCCGGTCTTGACCACTGTTGAGTAGTATGAAAAAGCGTAAAACAGTGTATATAACAAAAGTTAAACGTAATGTCTACATAATCCAATAACACATGGCCCAGAACTGTACACACCCAACAAAAAATGCAACCAGGGGTTTCTTTTCAATCGCCAAGTCTTAAACGAATTAACGGTATTGTACAGATCCAGGACAGGAATGAAAGCATGGAGCTTCTTTCCTTCTTCAATTACTCAAGCAAACAGCAACATTTCAAATCCCTTTTAAAATGTTTAGCATAAGCCCCCTAAAACATCTATGCCCCAGACAGCCAGTGAGCTGTGTCCTGGACTGGAGTAGCGTGAGTTTAGAAAAAACTGGGCGTGTCAACAGGAATTGGTTAGTAAAAGTGCACTGTTGGACACTGCTGGACACAGTTGGAAACTGACCCCTATTTCCAGTGAATCCTTGTGTTGGAGCAGGCACCTGCAAGCTCTACTTTTTTGTTTGTCTCAGAATGCACTCGCTTCCAAGTACCTGGATTCCATAAAATACACAGAAGTTAAGCAAGCAGCATGAGAAGCAGAACAACATGTTGAGATGTGCCTCGGAGGACTGTGCCTTTGAGAGTTGCTGTGAGGTACCCCCAGTTAACCTAGACCTACAGTCCTGTTTAGTTGTTCAGGTCTTTGATTAGGTTCTGGGACCATATATGTCATCTCCCTGTCTTCCCCTAACATCATGCATGTACCCACGTCTACCCTCTCTTTTACTTACATTCTTTTCTATTTTTGCCTGTTTTCTCCCTTATCACTCCATCTGGAATTCAACTCCCTGATTCTGATAAACACGAGGCCCCACTCTGTCTCTCTTTCTTTGTTTCTGTCATTCTCCCTCGCTTTCTGTCTCGCTTTGTCTCTGCCACTACTTCACGCTCTGTCTCTCGCTGTCTCTCTATCAATCAGTCATTTTCTGTCTGTCTGCTGTCTCACTCTCTGTGTCTTTGCCTCTCTGTCGGTCTCTCTCTCTTTCTCTGTCCATATGTCTCTCTCATTCTCTTCCCTCTCCTGTCATTTTCTCTCCTCGCAACCAGAGGAGCTGTAATTGGGATTTAACAGAGGCGTGACAGTGAGGACATAAGACTTTCGTCATGAAGGAAACAAACAAATAAGATAAGAATGAGATGGAAATATGTAGAGTACATTATCAGAAATGTTAATTGTTTCCGCGTGAGGATCAGGGAGGGAGGAACTTGAGAATATTCTCCCAGTTCCCCTGGCCTGTTCATGACTCCAGAGTTAAGCCTCCCTCCAAGGTCAACAGCAGGTTACACTTTTCAACTCCTCAGAAGGGACACACTAAACACCCTTCCACCTCTACCACAGACTGAACAGCACCTTAATATTATCACATTACACAGAACCAGACTGAACAGCACCTTAATAATATCACATTACACAGAACCAGACTGAACAGCACCTTAATATTATCACATTACACAGAACCAGACTGAACAGCACCTTAATAATATCACATTACACAGAACCAGACTGAACAGCACCTTAATATTATCACATTACACAGAACCAGACTGAACAGTACCTTAAAATATCACACTACACAGAACCAGACTGAACAGTACATTAAAATATCACAGTACACAGAACCAGACTGAACAGCACCTTAAAAATATCACACTACACAGAACCAGACTGAACAGTACCTTAATAATATCACACTACACAGAACCAGACTGAACAGTACCTTAACATATCACATTACACAGAACCAGACTGAACAGCACCTTAAAATATCACAGTACACAGAACCAGACTGAACAGCACCTTAATAATATCACATTACACAGAACCAGACTGAACAGCACCTTAATATTATCACATTACACAGAACCAGACTGAACAGCACCTTAATAATATCACATTACACAGAACCAGACTGAACAGCACCTTAAAATATCACATTACACAGAACCAGACTGAACAGCACCTTAATAATATCACATTACACAGAACCAGACTGAACAGCACCTTAAAATATCACATTACACAGAACCAGACTGAACAGCACCTTTATAATATCACAGTACACAGAACCAGACTGAACAGCACCTTAATAATATCACAGTACACAGACCCAGACTGAACAGTACCTCATAATATCACAGTACACAGACCCAGACTGAACAGTACCTCATAATATCACAGTACACAGACCCAGACTGAACAGTACCTCATAATATCACAGTACACAGACCCAGACTGAACAGCACCTTATAATATTACTCTACTCTGTTTCACTGCCCTGAGGCGACCCTGTGAGGAGGCTGTCTGTGTCGTCAACTGCAGGGTGATAAGCCCTGGGCACCCAGACCACGTGGGGGCGTTGTCCGTGCCGGTCAGGTATGTCCAAACAGCGTGACAGGGAGACAGACAGGCGGGCGGGCTGGCGTCAGCAACCACACACGTGTCACGGCGCACCACACACCAAGGACCCGCATGCCGCAGAACCCACACGCGTGTGCACAAAGAGTGCTCAGTCCCTGCATCACGCACCAGCGGCAACAGCAATGTGAAACATCCAAATGGGACAAAGGTACGCCACGGGGGGGGGAGGGGTGGTGTGAGAGGTGAGGAAGGGCAACAAAGAGGCAGGACACGGTTGGAGGGAAATGACAACCTTCTTCAGGAACGATAACACAAGGATTTCACTGCAGATTGAGCACACGTACCAACTGAGCAAAGGATGTTGATAAGACACTGAAAAGACCCCTTTGGAATTATGTTCCTCAATTGATAGTTGCGTTTACTGAAAGTTTACAATCACAGCCTTTCCATGAGAGAGGCAGAGCAGCAGGGCGGTCCCACTGTCAGTAGATCAACTGTGGCATCAATGAGAATATTCAAGAAGGACAATAGGTGAAGTACAATGCCATACCAAACTGTATTCAGCATTAAGGGACTGTATGAGGTACAATATCAACATAAATGTTTTACATTACTTTTCTTTTGCAGAGATTTGATGAAACATTATCCCACAAAGAGAGTAATGTCAGTAGGCGAGACTAGACCGCCTGCTTTCAAATGCTGCGTTTCTCATACAGTTATTTCCGACTCACATGGTGGGAGATTTTCTGATTTAGTTTGTCTTACCGGAACTTCTCACTTCGAAGAAAACACTGCAATTTGCGCAATGCTTCAATGCAATGTGGCGTTCACTGTGTATAAACATGGGAAGTCTCAATCATCAACACAAAGAATGCTATGTACAGCTCATTAAAGGACTCTAGTGGGTTAAAACTCCCTGGTTTAGATCAGTCACTTTAAATAGGAAATTACTCTATTGGAAAGTGGCCTCGTATATGGAGGAAATAACAGGGTAGAGCCAAGCAAAAACAAATTATTTATATATTATCTAATTTCATAAATATTAATAAATAAAACAAATAACTGTACATTTCCCTTTTCCTTTCACATGAGGATTTGAACCATCCAGGAGTCACCAGACTGGGTTGTTCTCTGCAGTGGTTTGAGGGCTCAGGGACCAGGACAGACACAGACCCAAAGGAAACGAAATAGAACTCGTTGGTACAATTACAACAACATAGCTTGATAGAGTTTGCTCAGAATATTCTGGAATATTAGAGCAAAGTCATTATGGAATGTCAGAGATAACAGAATACAATTGTTTATGTATAATTTACTCTGGAAGACTTCTAATGCTGACTAACTTTAATAGCTAGATTTTGAAAAGCCTTACCTCGCAACACTACACTTAAAGCAACTTTCATATCGTTTAAATTGGCCGTCATATAGTTTAAAGCTTCTGTCATAATTTAAAGCATCTGTCGTATTGTTTGCAGACAACGTTCACGCTGTTCAGAATGCATGTTTTGCAAGCCGGTAATGAACAGTTATCACTCCTTTATTATGTAACTTTTCCCATAATAATATGCTGAATAAAAGGCTAACTAAAGAAGATGCTGTCAGATAAAGTGACCTTTGGATGATATTACTGGGTAGAGCAAGACACAGATACAAGTCAGGTTACAAGTCAAAGCAGCCCTATTTATTTGAAGAGGTTTTGTTCATCACATTAGTATCGACAGGTTTTGTTTGTCACTATCATATTTGTATGATAACCTTCAATGTCATTTAAAGCCACTTATCTTTGCATTAAATGTTTTTCAGTCTGTCTGAACATCATGTAAAATCTCCTGGTATGATGGTTTGTCTAAGCACACAGTGTTGAAAACATGTGAAATCGATGAAAGATTAACTGTATGTTCTGTTAGAGTGTAGCAGCCTCAGACTGTCTTGAAAAGCCCAGACATGATGTAGTCAGTGTGGTTTCCATCTATGAGGCCGTTGCCATTGCTATGGATGAACCAGCAGGGAACCAAATCACCTTTCCTGATATGTGAGTGGAAGTCCCTCTGCCAGCCCCTGTTGAAACACAGCAATGATGAGCAACCATGTAAAACCCCTGCACTTTGTCTCTGTCTGTGTGTGTCTTACTTACCTAGTAACTGTAAGCTCGTGTCCCTTCACCAGCATGGTCGCATCTGGTTTCTCTGGCTCCTCTCCTGGGCGCAAGTCTCTCACCTCAAACTGCACCCCATGGTAAAACTGACCTGCAAAGGGACAACGCTATGCATTTAAACAGATCAGAAACACAGGCTATGTTTTCAAGCACACTGCAGAGAAAAATATTTCATCTGGCCCTGAAAAAGACAGTCATGTGGTGCCCCCTGGTGGCCAGCAGGGAGAGAGGAGGTAACTGTCCTACTTAGAAGGCCATGGACGGTTGAGAAGAAGAGAGGTGACTGCCCTACCTAGAAGGCCATGGACGCTTGGGGAGCGGAGGTGACTGTCCTACCTAGAAGGCCATGGACGCTTGGGGAGAGGAGGTGACTGTCCTACCTAGAAGGCCATGGATGCTTGGGGAGAGGAGGTGACTGTCTTACCTAGAAGGCCATGGATGCTTGGGGAGAGGAGGTGACTGTCCTACCTAGAAGGCCATGGACGCATGCGGAGAGGAGGTGACTGTCCTACCTAGAAGACTATAGACGCCTGGGGAGAGGAAGTGACTGTCCTACCTAGAAGACTATAGACGCTTGGGGAGAGGAAGTGACTGTCTTACCTAGAAGGCCATGGACGCTTGGGGAGAGGAGGTGACTGTCCAGGGTGTAGAAGCCCAGATAGTCCTGGTGGTACGGGTGCTGCTTCCACACCTTGTGTAGGATGACCAGAAACCGTACTGAGTCCCTGAGGGTGACAGTCAAGCTGCGGTCCTTGGTCACCTCCAGGTCGACACTGTTGTAGGGGAAGAGGGAGATAAAGGTGGTTTCACTGCGGCCACATAACCACAACAAATACAATACTGAACCATCAATCCTTGGCCAAATCAGTGCGACCATTTCATATGTGCAGACTTTGAAATAGATTCAGTAGTTCATGGTAAGAAATAGGCACTGCTGGCTTGCTTAAATTACCTGTTGTTATGTTGTCTTTAACATTATTTGGTATAGGCTTACATTTATTTAGAAGAAATATTTTCCCTTACTCAATGTTAAGAAAATAGCATAATGATATTAATATTTACAATGTCTTAACTTTTAAAATTATATAACTACAAAAGGTGTCATATGATAGGTACTTTAAGATGAATATTTTTAACAAATACAATTAATTTGAATAATTTCTGTTTGTCTGTATGTCTCTCTCTCTTCCCTCTCTCTGTCATTATCTCAAAGGAGCTTTATTCATTCATTCATTAATTGATTAATCCTTTTTCTCTGCAGGATCAAAAGATTCTGGCTTAATCTCCTGGCTGGCTTGTCATTATATAATTATTTCTTTATTTTTTACTGCATTTCGTTGTAGTCATTATTTAATGACAATAAAGTTGAATCTAAACTAATTATGATGTAATATTTGCCTTAGAGCCTCAGATGTTATTGGACCTCAACTCACACATCAGAACAGGATTCAAACTAGAGCAACAAAGGGAAGTGCAGGAACATATAGATTTAAAATATATATATATATTTGCACACTAAAGAAGTGGATTTTTTTTTTATGGTGGAAAACAAATTTGTAGGTCCATATAATTTCTACATAATTTTGAAATAGTTGTAGACGTTCAAGAGTGTTTTTTTTTTATCTCATGCGTTTGCATAATGCAAAGGTGGAGTGGACTTACTTGGCTCCCTTTAGAGAGGCTGTGTCTGACCAGTAGAACTTGGCCTGTTTGCCATCCTGGGACACCGTGATGTCCTGAGTAGTCACCTCCAGTCTCACCCCCAGTGCCTGGTGTACGATGCCAAGGCGACCAAAGTAGGTGTTCATTTTGCCATTAGGTGCCACCTTCTTATCTCCAATGGTCTGGCCATTGACTAAAACACCTGTAAGGCACCATGGGATAGATCCAAGCTGTTGTTGTTTTGATTGAATGGTTCAGGATTTAGTTTTGATGTTTGTCATGTTTTGGTTTCGTACCTTGTGACATTCAGCAGTGTTACTGTCCAAGACTGGTCAATTTCAAATAATCCATACAACTCCCAAAGCTGTACCTATTCACGGTACTGTAATAAAATGTATTTCATGAAAATCTCTGCTTCAGACCATCATTGAGTTGTGAACACCTACCTCCCAGGGGGTCTCTCACGAGGCTGAAGATGGTACCAGGTTTGTCGTCTATGTTAAAGCACAGTGCATCCTCCCGTCCTGGAAACTCAATGATGAAATGAGGATCTCCATCCACTGAAACAACAGATTGTTCTAGTTGGACAGATTTGACTGAGGCTCAGCACATCCAAACATCGGATCACCCTCAAAGCTGTTATGTTGCCTGACAACATGTTGGTCAGTGAAAAGTACAAATAGTGTAGCGTGTGAATGGACAGTTCCGCCTAAAAACAAATCTGAATGAACCAATGTGTGAGAGGAGGGTCACGGTGAATAAAGGCGAACTCACCATAGTATATGGGGGAGCTGGACATATATGTTCTTTGGTTGTGGTGAACAGGTACACTTCCATGATCTGAAAATGTACAAATCAGGTTTTTTGTTTTTTTTTATGTATAGATTTACTCTGAATATCACAGGGTGTTGTTATACTATGCAATCTCATCCGATCACACATTGTGGCTCAGCCTTCTGTGTCATACACTGAGTTGACCTGGTGTAATGACGTAAAAGGCCATTCAGAAGTATCCAGTTCGGTCAATTAATGGAAGATGCTTACCATATTTCTGACTTTTCACCCTTTCATCTGTCAGACAGTAGCAGGACAGAAAAACAGTGAGACACAAACTACTGTCAAACAAGGACTTCCATAACCGCTAAGATCAAGAGGCCAGATGTACTGGGGCCCACTGGGCCTCGTACCTTCAGTCAGCTTGTCGGCTATCAGTGGGTCCTCCGGCCCCTTCTCAGTCTCTGGTTTGGTGACCACCATTGACGTCAGGGGAGTGACAAAGTTGTATCTCAGAGACATCTCCAGTGCCTGGGCAGTGGCATTGGCCTTCTCCTCTTCAGTGCCCGTCTCTCTGACAGCCAGAGAGGATGGAGAATGATTGCATTCGTTTTAGGTTCAGGTTTAAATAGCATTTCATGGGCAGAAAAGAATGAAATGCTTACACATTCTTTACCAAACAAAATGTATGATAAAAAAGCTAAGATCGCAAGCATCACTTTGTGTTTGGCAAGCGATATCCAACCTTTAATGGCATGAGAAGTACTTCAGAACTACTTTTATTTTTAACCAATGAGTAGACGCTCTTATCTAGACCAATTTACACTAGTGAATGCATACATTTTTATTTATTGACAGTAGTTTGTGGGCACCCAGTGTAACCAACAGCACATCCTGGTGGCGAAACACCATTACAACCAAAACATAGTTGTGTGTACAATATTAATGATTGTTTTAGCTTTCAAATGAACACATTCTTCCACTCTCCACTTCTTTGCCTAAGTCCTTAGGTTACAAGAAAAAGCACATATTCTGCCAATATAGCTGGTAAAACAATTCTTAATAAACTGCTCTTTAAAGGAGTGTTCTATATAATCACATTTTATTTCAAATGCTCTTATAAAAGATACAGTTGTTACAGTATACTTCTGCATTTTCAAATAAAATAAATAAATCCTAAAGTTGGTTATTAGGTAAAAATGGCTACACAAGCAGTGATCCAACACTTGCATGACAGACAGACCCACAATGTTGCATTAAATAGATAGCCGTTAAGTGATTTCACTGACCTCTTGCTCAATAAGTCTTGGATGGTGAGGTAGGCCCAAAGACGCTCAGTGAAATCCCCAAAGATGTACTCCTGTTCAGGATACAGCAGGTCCCAATCCTGGGCACTGGCCTGGCTCTTGACACTAAAGTCTTCTTCAAACTGAAAAAAAAGAAAGGAAGAGAGAAATAGAAAGAATGTAAAAGGCAGTAAGAGAGAGAGAGAGAGCAAAGCATTAGTTGGGTTGAGTACCAGAGTAAAAGGATGAGAGCTCATTGCCCTTCAGGTGGAATGATATCCATCTGTATCTCCATTTTTTAGCCATTATTGAGGTGTAGTGTTATAGGCCGGTCTGTTCCTCACCGCCTGTGCAAAAACTTCCACCGGGAAGTTATCCAGGCTATTGTCCGAGAGCCGGCCAGCTACCACAATCTCTGAGCCGTTGAACAGCTGCTTGTAGTGACTGGTGGTCAGAGAGTTAACCAGGTCGTCAGGATAACGCAGGTCGACCTCAGAGAGGAGAGGAGTGGACACTTCTTTGTAGAAACCCTGAGACACAGGCACACGTCACCTTGAGATGTGGCCAACATTCTTTTCTACAGTGTTTCATCAATAATGCCAACAGGGAGGATTTGTGTTTGACCTAACAACAGCCTATGGTAAAGAATTCAGAAATACTGAGAGGTGGTTTGTCAGTGATGTGGTATAACCAGAAATGGTCCGAAAAGTTTGCCTGGCTACCCAAACTTGATCTGGCCAAACGTTGCGCCACCACCCAGGGATGGTAGAGGCAGGGAGTCTGGATATGAACATGCATGTACAAAATCATTTAAAACATCCTGGTTTGGTCAAGCGGTCTGAGACACGGCCTGTGATACACATAAGCTGCAGCATGGGCTCATTCCGGTCTGATGCTACTGAATAACACACACCTCGGTCTTTTCATTATCTCTACATTATCTCTACATTATGTCTCTACATTATCCATAGAAACATACAATGTCCCTATACAGCTTGTAGAAGCCATTTATGCTTATTGTTGGGCTTTTATTTTGTTTTGTTTGGACACCGGGTGACAGTGATTTTAGATGCACACTTGGTTGTATATAGGGGGCATAGGTGACAGGAAGTAGTAGACAGGTAGGAGGAGCGCAAACAGTTCTCACCAGACCACAGAGCACAGACCACAGAGCACTGACAACAGAGCACCACAGATTAGAGTCAAGAGAATAAGTCAACCGGTATGTTTATTTGTTTGGTACAATTTACTACAATAAACCACCACCAACTTCAATTGCAATATTCTCTGCAAGGTCTTTGTGTGTCTGCGTCAAAAACTTCACTCCTACCCGTCCTGAATGGTAAAGCTAAAGGTACAGCAAGCAAAGATTGCCATTACACAGCTTTTTATCTACACTAACCTAAAGGATTATTAGGAACACCATACTAATACTGTGTTTGACCCCCTTTCGCCTTCAGAACTGCCTTAATTCTATGTGGCATTGATTCAACAAGGTGCTGAAAGCATTCTTTAGAAATGTTGGCCCATATTGATAGGATAGCATCTTGCAGTTGATGGAGATTTGTAGGATGCACATCCAGGGCACGAAGCTCCCGTTCCACCACATCCCAAGGATGCTCTATTGGGTTGAGATCTGGTGACTGTGGGGGCCATTTCAGTACTGTGAACTCATTGTCATGTTCAAGAAACCAATTTGAAATGATTCGAGCTTTGTGACATGGTGTATTATCCTGCTGGAAGTAGCCATCAGAGGATGGGTATATGGTGGTCATTAAGGGATGGACATGGTCAGAAACAATGCTCAGGTAGGCCGTGGCATTTCAACAATGCCCAATTGGTACTAAGGGGCCTAAAGTGTGCCAAGAAAACATCCCCCACACCATTACACCACCACCACCAGCCTGCACAGTGGTAACAAGGCATGATGGATCCATGTTCTCATTCTGTTTACGCCAAATTCTGACTCTACCATCTGAATGTCTCAACAGAAATCGTGACTCATCAGACCAGGCAACATTCTTCCAGTCTTCAACTGTCCAATTCTGGTGAGCTCGTGCAAATTGTAGCCTCTTTTTCCTATTTGTAGTGGAGATGAGTGGTACCCGGTGGGGTCTTCTGCTGTTGTAGCCCATCCGCCTCAAGGTTGTGCGTGTTGTGGCTTCACAAATGCTTTGCTGCATACCTCGGTTGTAACGAGTGGTTATTTCAGTCAAAGTTGCTCTTCTATCAACTTGAATCAGTCGGCCCATTCTCCTCTGACCTCTAGCATCAACAAGGCATTTTCGCCCACAGGACTGCTGCATACTGGATGTTTTTCCCTTTTCACACCATTCTTTGTAAACCCTAGAAATTGTTGTGCATGAAAATCCCAGTAACTGAGCAGATTGTGAAATACTCAGACCGGCCCGTCTGGCACCAACAACCATGCCACGCTCAAAATAGCTTAAATCACCTTTCTTTCCCATTCTGACATTCAGTTTGGGGTTCAGGAGATTGTTTTGACCAGGACCACACCCCTAAATGCATTGAAGCAACTGCCATGTGATTGGTTGATTAGATAATTGCATTAATGAGAAATTGAACAGGTGTTCCTAATAATCCTTTAGGTGAGTGTATATCTAGGCATTAAATTATGGTTGCAGTAACACCATTCAACATCTGAATGAATACAAATGAACATTAAAGCTGCAAGCAGCGTTTCTGGGAGCCAAGCGGGGCACAGGAAGCATCTCACTGCATGCTCTCACTAGAGAAATGTTTTGCTATTTAAAATGCCCAATACCGCTAGCAGTAAGGATGTCCAATCGAAGAAGAGGAAATCAAAAAAAATAAAACAGAAAAGGAACCCTCTTATGTTTGTACATTTTATTATTATTATTATTATTCTCCAGGGCCATTTTCAGAGGTCCATAGCTCGGTTCCCTCTGGTTCAAAATGCTCCAAACTTTGTTTCTCACGACTTTGCAATTAATAAAAACACACTTAAACGACATCTCCTCCGAAATCACTAAAAAGATTTGGTTGAGAATTGGTGTAAAGGACTACTGTACCATTATTTGTTAAAAGATATATAATAAAAGTTGATATCTCAAACAATATGGCCTCCATTTTGACTTTTGTGAAAATTGCGTTAACCACATCTCCTCCAAGACTGCAGAACGGCTTTGCATGCCGTTTGGTGTGAAGGACCCTTGAACCATTATCTTTAAATGTTATGTAAGGAAAGTTGATATCTCAAACAATATGGCTGAAATCAGCGACTGAAATTAATGCGGGCAGGTCTATGACTATATAAGGCCATAAATCCACATGGGAATATTTGACAGCTACCAAATGAATCACTCCCATTAACATCTCTTCCACAAATGGACAGCAGAAGTCAAGTATAGAATGACCTTGTGGGGGCGCTATAAACCTCACCAGTGTTTTGAGTTATTTTGACATCTTAAATGACATCTCCGAGACCGTTGAATGGATTGGCATTCTGTTTGCTGTGAAGGACCTGTGGACCATTATCAAAAAGTTGATAACTCAAACGATGTTGCCACAATCCGCAATTTAATTTGACATAATTGTGGCAAATCCTATATAAGGTTATAAATCCTAAAAGGATTATCCAAGAAAGATGCTACTTGCTTTACAGATAAAGACCAAGGCCAGGAATGAACCCTGAAAGGTATGAACAGCTAGCTCTCATGGTGGTGCTACAAACCTCACAGATTTTAAGAAATTTACCAAAAATCAGCCAAATATGTCAGAGACATAACTTTCTGGAGATGTTAATCACTAACTGAGCCAAACATTCTTCAGCTTAACAAGCTAAACCCGTTTCCATTCAAAGTCAATGGTATTAGGAATTCAGCCAGGGTGACATCATTTTGGCCACTGCATGTGCATGTGACGTTAGAGGAAGGGGATTTTAGCTGTCACTCAGCTGTGTGGTTAACGCAGGGTGACTAACACAGAGTGGCTAACGCAGGGTGGCTAACGCAGGGTGGCTAACGCAGGGTGGCTAACGCAGGGTGGCTAACGCAGGGTGGCTAATATATGCACTCCTCCCTCCACACTATCACACTCACATTATATTCTCACGTCACACACAATCCACACTCTCCTCCCCCGAATCCTCACCAAGACACATTCTTTGCTCCACACACATATTCCTACCCTACCCTCTACTCCCTCCTTCCAAATACACTTTCTCCTGTCTCTCTTTACACACACTCTTATATCTCCACATAAAATGACACACACATTCTCCTGTCACTTAGCAGGAGAAACCTGACTCCTCCCCCACAAGCACAATGTCCCATATCTCTGCACATAACACATACACACATTCTCCACTCCATACACACATGGTTTTTGCCATACCGCATAAGCAAAGCTGGCCAAGAAGAGCGAATGTCTCTTACTGAGTAAATGAGGGAGTGATATGCTATCCCTTGTTAAAAAGCGTAGTGGTTAGAGACACAGACTGCCATGCAGCTGACCACTATTCCAGGCTTGCTGCAGACAAAACAAATTACATATTAGGATTTGTTCAGAATAGACAAAAACTTTGCTGGCTGCAACCTTCAGTAGCTGTATTATAGTATGCCTAAAGTTTACAGTTATATTGTACATGCCTGTGTTTGCTATTTGGGGTATTATTGATCACAACCCATTCAGACTATTTGGACTGCCAGCAGGCCCTGTGGTGTAGTGGAAACATCTGGGTCCTTCAATATTGGGACCCTAGTTCAATTCCCTTCTCAGACAATTCCCTTCTGTATCTCATAATTGTTTATCCACTAGGTGATTTTCAGCCTTCACACAACAATACACATCTGTAATACCATGATTTTCATATATTTGAGAGAACAATTGTATTATTTGTCCCTTTTATACTGTTATTGTTTTCCAAAGAAATGAACCAGCCATGTAGTGATTGGAGTCATTGTTTTCATTATAAGTAGACTTTATATCTATTATCTATACAGTCTTTGTGCAAGACTACTCTTTAGTTCCGTTAATAAATGTTCTGTTGTCCATGTTATTTCAGCAAAAATGTAATGGCTGAGGTAAAAGTTGCATTCTGTTGTTTAAATAGCATAATGATTAAAGACAGTCTGCCACATAGAAAACCAGGGATTGAAACCTGACAGCGACAACAATATTCATCCCTTCAATCAGCTGAACTAGGATTGCCTGGTTCCTTTTCTGGTTTCAAGGTCTTTTTGTTTTGTTTTGATTTCCTCTTCTTCTAATGGACATCCTGTCTACTAGCAGCATTGGGCATTTGTAAATAGCAAAACATTTCTCTAGTGAGAGCATGCAGTGAGATGCTTCCTGAGCCCCGCTTGGCCCCCTGAAACGCTGCTCGCTGCTTTAATTGATGTTTCTTTTTGTTTATGGCAATGCCATACATTGTATATTAAAAAAAAAAAACATTCTTACATATTTATTTATTTATTTTGGACTGGCCTAAGACTTTTGCACAGTAAAATATAAACACAGCTCCGGGAAAAAAATAAGAGATCACTGCACCTTTTTCTTTCCTTTCCAAAAAAGTTTCAAATGAAAGTTTTGAGTGAGGAACAGAAGCGTTCAATTTGCAGTGGTCTCTTTTAACCCTTCTGTTCTTTCACTCAAAACCTTCCTTTTCGACTTATTTGGAAAGGAAAGAAAAAATTGCAGTGGTCTCTTAATTGTTTCTATATATATATATATATATATATATATATATATATATATATAGACTGATATATAGATAGATGGATAAATAGACATGCTGATTAGTTACAGATAATCCAAAAGCTGATGCCTGTACAAAACCACACATTTCGGTGTCACCTAAACGACTGCAATGGAAGGAGTTTCAAACAAAAATGTAGCTAACAATACTGCTGTGGAAGCCTTCAGTTTTGAGTAATCAGGCTACTGAAAAGTGACATTTATTATATTTGGGACACAGGGTTGTGTCCTTACCTGAAGCTGGAGAGTGGCATCAGAGCCCTCGTAGATCCTCCGGGCCAGTCCCTTGTTCTGTCTGGCCATCACATCCAGAAAGGAGTACTCAACATCGTCACCAAAGCCCAGACAGAACAACGACATGTTCCCCCTAATAGCATTACGGACATTCTCCTGAATCTTATCAACTGAACTTTCTCCTGTACACAAACACATGACGGTATAAGTTAATACATGAACGACAAATGTCCTGGTCAGATCCAGCACACAGTATTACAGCAGTTGGCTACTTGAAGGTAAAATAATACTCCCATCCGAGTGAGATTAAAAGGGTGAAGGCCTCCGTAACCCACCTACGTTGGGCATTCCGTCTGTCAGTAAGATAATCATAGAAACACTCCTCTCAGATTGCTTCCTGTCTTGTCTCTCTTTTTTCAACATTTTCACAGATTCCATCAGAGCATAATTTATATTAGTCACTGAAACGAAAACAGGACACAACAAACCCAGTAGTGAACACAACTACATATTAGATTTAATGTAGTAAATTCCCTCATAAATGCTCCTCAATGTGACTGCGTTTAGCTTTCCCAAGTGACGTCCAGCCAGAGTTTCAATTATTTATTTTTTTATCATTAAAGATTACTCTTTTCAGTCCTTTCAATAAACAAAAAACATGACTCACTTCCACTGGGATTTATTCTGGAGACAAAGGTTTTTGCTTGAATCACATTTTCTTTGGTGGCCTTGGTCAAAGAGTCCTTCCATTCTAAAATGGTGCTGTCAAACACGATAATTCCAAAGTAATCATCTTCATGCAGGTCATCCAGGATCGTTAGCATAGCTTCCCTTGTCTACCAGGGAGGAAAGGCTTCAGGTCATTCAGAACATGATCAGTTATATTTGGAAAAAAACAAGGCAATCAAATAAGAAAAGCATAACTACTCCCCAACATGCACAGTTCGTATTTGGATAATGAATGAAATTCCTGGAGGAGGGCCCCATGCCATCAAGTCGTGGTGAAAGGTTGACCTGATTCAGTGTAGTGGAGTCGAGGTTTCTTCACATGGAAGGGTAATTAATGGGCTGACTTGAGCCATCACTGGCCTTTAAATGCAGAATTTACTTTTATATTCAGTCTGTGTGCATGAGTGTTGTACCTCAGTCCTTCCTTTAGGAAAAGTAGGTTATAGACATAGCTTACAGTTTTGAGTTTGCACCTTGAATCTTTGCCCATCTTGTTTTTAAAAATATCATAAAGGTAACTGGCTATACTGCACATAGGGTTTGGACCGGCCTGCACATATTTTTGCATATTGCATTAAGGCCAACTTTCTTTGAAAACAGTTTTACTGCAAATGATACTGTAATATAAAGATTTCCACTAGAAGTTCACACATGGCACTATTTGGGACATATGAGTTATGGTAAATACACATTATTACTATTGGTCTAACCCAGAAGTAGAAATTAAGACTTTTCCTGGATATATTGTTTGTTAGACCGAAACTACACCAGAACCATCTAGCAACTAGTGTTGCCATCAACCGTTAAGGAATTGAGGAAAAACATGGTAAAACATTCTGGTGGATTTCTGGTGTAGCAGGTTGAATGTCATGTTAATAAACCCAATGCTGATGGCAAGGCAACGCAAAACAAACATTTTTGTGTCTGTTTGCAGTTAGATTGCCAAACCTGTTTCTGGACGGGGTTGTGGTAGCACTAACAATTAGTGTTAGATTGAAACTATATTAAACCTGTACCCATCATTTTTGTTTGCACGCTGGAGAAGTGACTTTTTCACCACTTCCGCTCTTTGGTCATAAAGTCCATCCCATTATCTTCTGTTTAAATAGTCTTAACAATTACAGGAATCCATTTTTTTTTTAATCTGTACATTGAGCAATAACTCTGTTGGTCTCTCTTCAATTCCTCCCCTCTCTATCTCTGTCTTTATTTGGGAATCTCCCTTCCTTACAACCTCCCTACCTCTCTCTGGTCATTCCTGACAGCACATGATCTCCCTGCACAAACGGCTGCACCCTGGGCTTGATCCACTGCCTGAGGAATGGTATCACTCTTCCTACCCAGACTGGCCGGTCTGGGTAGGAAGAGTCATTCAAGGATTGTTGTCAACTAAGGTTAACTGAAGTCAAGCTGAGGCATGATTACACCTGGGCACACAGGGATTGGTCAAATATTTGTATTGATTTTGGTGAAGTACACAAGGTAGGTGCTGGTTTCTTTATTTCTCACAGACAACATTTCTATCCAGTCTCACCTGGCTTATTTTGTTACCCATCATTGACCCGCTCCTGTCAATCACAAACATCACATTAATCGGAACTCTGGGTAAGTCCGAGGGAGCGAAAAAGTGCACAAAGTACCCATTCACTATCTGAAAGACAAATGAACTTTGTTATGACAGGGACAAAATGAATTAGTTGGATTTATCTGTTGAAACTGATCCCATTCAATTCAGCTGACCTGAACGTCACCGATAGTCACAGTTCGCTCCACGTCATATTTGATGATAAAATCGCCATCAATCAGAGTGCCGTCACAACCTGGACACTTCCTCTGCTGGTCCAGTGTTGGGCTGAAGGAGATGTGTGCCTGGGAAACACCGCATTGGTCATTCCTTTAATTGGGTGCCTATAGAGTAACTTGGTCAAAGTTCAAATTTCTACTTATTTGTACATTCTGTAAAAATGTGTCAAGCGCTCTATTTAATAAAAAACATTCACATTGGGTTTAATATAAAATGTAATAAAATAAAATAAATAATCCTAAATAATCCATGACAACCCTTATGGTAAAGGTGATGTCATATAAAGCTCAGTATCTGCTGGCAATGCCAGGGTTGTGTGTCTTCATGTTGAGCCATTATGACAATGTGTGCACCAGATAAAATTTTCTTTTGAGTCATTAAAATGTGAAAATGTAATAGATGTTTGTTTGCAACTGGAAAAGGTTGGATAACAGGGTTTATGTTATGCACCATGTAATCGGTTTTCCACCATAAGATACCAGAAATGTACAAAAAGATTAGAAGCTACTCACCTGCTTTCATGCTATGATTTGACAATTGGATGTTCATTACTTTTTGGGTTGATATTAACATTCTTTATTCTCTATGCTACAAGATAACTAAAGCTTTAAATGATTTTGGAGAAACCTGGATAAATGTTTGGGTTTAGCCTGTCTTTATTCACCAGTACAATCTGATTAATTGGATTCTCCATGTGGTCTCCATTGAATGTCACTTCATTTTATTTGTGCACAATGTCTACTTGAATATCACAGTCCCTCTTTTAATTGAATGACCCTATATATTATAGCTGAACACAAAACAACACACTGCAAAACGGATTAAAAACAGATATGTTTGTCATGGATTTCATTCATTAAAATTAATATAATTCTCACCTTTTTGTCAGTGACTGTTTTCTCAACCAGAGGGAGAAGATCATTGGTTATGAAGGTGCCATAAGCATCCAGGAAGGCAATGCCCTGGGGTTCATAAATATCTGCCACAATCTGTTATAGAGACATAGACAAGACTTATTTGACTCAGGTCTAAGTAGTTAAGATGATGACAAAAGTGCTGTTTGGGTTTGATGTGTACAGACTTCAAATTGCTGGACCAGCTGCTTAGGTTTGACCCGGGTCACAATCTCGTACTGGCCCAGTTTGCGCTTAAGCATCTCCTCGTGGGTCATAATGAAGGTGACGTTACTATTGGGTGCAATATTCACAGACACTGAAAACTTCTCCATCTTCCTCCCTGATGCCCTAGAGTACACACACAAACGCACACACACACGCAAACACACACACAGACATCCGGTAGGTGGATTTTGAAAAGAATACTCAAACCCAAGATGTGTTAAGGAGTTCTTGATGTAATAGACTTTCCTTATTCCCTGGTCCATTCACTCACTTGACAAGCCCTGCCGTCTGTCCTGTGGAAACAGCTTTCTCATACTGCTTCTTGGCTTTCTCCTTCTCCTTTACATTACCCACATACGTCTGACCCTCTATCTCCCTGGAAACAAAAATATTGCCATTGAAACAAACACAAATTATGCAGAGCATTAGTCCTGTCGATTAATGTAATTGCTGCTGACTGACATGCTGAAGTTGGTGATGAAGGCAGTCTTGGGCAGGTCCACTTCGAAAAAAATTTCTCTAGAGATGTTGGCCTTGTTCAGGGCAATGGAGGTTATGACCGTGTGGGCAAAACGAGAAGTCACCTTACAGTCCACCTTTACACTGTACACCTCCACCTGAGGGGTAAAGAGAGAAAAGAGCAACAACAAAAAAATGCAACAGAAGAATTTAGAACAGCAGTGTAGTGGTACAAAATAAACTAGGAAACTCATGGAAAAAACCTGACTGAAAGATTCAAGTTCCCTGTAATTTCTTTCAGTTCCATTTTTATTTTCCGGTCTCCCAATTTACAATTATGACCACAACAGGTGCAGAAGAGCTGAAGATATGTCCTCAGATGCACATCTCACCAAGCCAATCTGCTTCTTATCACACTGTTCACCCAACCAGGACAGTTTGCCTTCCCCGGCCAACAAGCACGATTGAGCCTGCAGTTGCCGGGATCACAAGAGATTGCTGGAGCCTGACGAAAGAGGGCAGGCCTGTCCCACGTCAAATCATCCAGGGGGGGCTGAGCCAATATGCCCCGCCCTCTGCTAGACCCCAAGGATCCGGCAACTCGGATTTAGACACCTTTGAAACCTTGCCGCAAGTAAATGAGGAAATTAAGGTGGTTTGTATCATTCAAGAGAAATTTCTAAAATTGCATGGGAAAACATTTGTTACCTAACAAAATGTTTTTTATGGTCAAAGTACATTTTTTACTTGTCATATATAATGACTATCAAATCAAAGCAAATGTATCCAGGTCTAAACATATATATCACATATAAAAACATTGTTTTCCAAAAGATTAGCTCTCAGTTGCTAAACTCGGCACAGTGATGGATGTGGGTCAAGAGGAGCCACAGGCTCGGGGGAAAGTTGAACCAATGGTTCACTTTGCCCCACCATAAGAAGATACGTTTTTGGTGTATCAAATATTATTTCAAAGTTAAACTGCACCTTAAACCTACCTTGTTTTAATTATTTTAGAAAAGCTAGCATGACAAGAAACATTGATCTCCGGCATGTATGTCATTGCATAATGGAATGGTATACAGTGGGGAGAACAAGTATTTGATACACTGCCGATTTTGAAGGTTTTCCCACTTACAAAGCATGTAGAAGTCTGTAATTTTTATCATAGGTACTCTTCAACTGTGAGTGACGGAATCTAAAACAAAAATCCCGAAAATCACATTGTATGATTTTTAAGTAATTAATTTGCATTTTATTGCATGACATAAGTATTTGATACATCAGAAAAGCAGAAGTTAATATTTGGTACAGAAACCTTTGTTTGCAATTACAGAGATCATACGTTTCCTGTAGTTTTTGACCAGGTTTTGCACACACTGCAGCAGGGATTTTGGCCCACTCCTCCATACAGACCTTCTCCAGATCCTTCAGGTTTCGGGGCTGTCGCTGGGCAAAATGGACTTTCAGCTCCCTCCAAAGATTTTCTACTGGTTTCAGGTCTAGAGACTGGCTAGGCCACTCCAGGACCTTGAGATGCTTCTTATGGAGCCACTCGTTAGTTGCCCTGGCTGTGTGTTTCGGGTCGTTGTCATAGTGGAAGACCCAGCCACGAACCATCTTCAATGCTCTTACTGAGGGAAGGAGGTTGTTGGCCAAGATGTCGTGATACATGGCCCCATCCATCCTCCCCTCAAAGCGGTGCAGTCGTCCTGTCCCCATTGCAGAAAAGCATACACAAAGAATGATGTTTCCACCTCCATGCTTCACGGTTGGGATGGTGTTCTTGGGGTTGTACTCATCTTCCTTCTTCCTCCAAACATGGCAAGTAGAGTTTAGACCAAAAAGCTCTATTTTTGTCTCATCAGACTACATGACCTTCTCCCATTCCTCCTCTGGATCATCCAGATGGTCATTGGCAAACTTCAGACGGGCCTGGACATGCGCTGGCTTGAGCAGGGGACCTTGCATGCGCTGCAGGATTTTAATCCATGACAGCGTAGTGTATTACTAATGGTTTTCTTTGAGACTGAGGTCCCAGCTCTCATCAGGTCATTGACCAGGTCCTGCCGTGTAGTTCTGGGCTGATCCCTCACCTTCCTCATGATCATTGATGCCCCACGAGGTAAAATCTTGCATGGAGCCCCAGACCGAGGGAGATTGACCGTCATCTTGAACTTCTTCCATTTTCGAATAATTGCCCCAACAGTTGTTTCCTTCTCACCAAGCTGCTTGCCTATTGTCCTGTAGCCCATCCCAGCCTTGTGCAGGTCTACAATTGTATCCCTGATGCCCTTACACAGCTTTCTGGTCTTGGCCATTGTGGAGAGGTTGGAGTCTGTTTAATTGAGTGTGTGGACAGGTGTCTTTTATACAGGTAACAAGTTCAAACAGGTGCAGTTAATACAGGTAATGAGTGGAGAACAGGAGGGCTTCTTAAAGAAAAACTAACAGGTCTGTGAGAGCCGGAATTCTTACTGGTTGGTAGGTGATCAAATACTTATGTCATACAATAAAATGCAAATTAATTATTTAAAAATCATACAATGTGATTTTCTGGATTTTTGTTTTAGATTCCGTCTCTCACAGTTGGTGTACCTATGATAAAAATGACAGACCTCTACATGCTTTGTAAGTAGGAAAACCTGTAAAATCGGCAGTGTATCAAATACTTGTTCCCCCCACTGTAGATGTCATGAGACATTAGCTCCATCATTTCAAACATATAACACACACATTTTACTTAAAAGTAAGTAAGTAGTCTGATTGGTCAAAATTACTAGATCAGAATTGGGCTGCCTGGGTAAAGGAATCAATAAAAATGATTGCTCTTGAACACAGTCCAACAGTCCTAAGACCAAAGAGGATAACCTTTGAGTAGAACTGACTTGCCTTATGATTAAGCTATTTAGTAGAGGTTATGCATATTGTTTTTGTGTATTTTTCTGTCATGTGCTTGTGGTTTTTTCATCCACAGCTGTGTCTATATGAATACAACATGAATACAACAAAGAAAATATTAAAGGAAGCTGAATAATAACTGTTGATTTGCTAGTTTTCACCCCAGTATGAACCCTGATCGCTCCTTCAGTAAAGGTATAGGACAGTTTTTAAGTGTTTAAAAGGTAACTTTTAGCAATATAAAGAAAATAGTTTCCATGCACAGAGTGTTTTAATGTCTGTAGGAGATAAAAAAAAGTTAAAATAAATCTGAGTAATTATTCAATCTAAGGGACAGTCCCCATAGTGTCAAGGATAAAAGATTTATTTGTAAAATATGTAGCTCAACTACCGTGAAACCTCACAGATGATATATTTCTGTATAACTGGATTTTTTCAGTCATATTTAAGTTATTTACAAGAAAATGTAAACATTTATTCCCTCCTTTAGTTTCTTTTGTAATTTCAAACATTATAATGAGGACACAAAATGTGCAAGACTGTTTGGAAAGGGAGAATGCATTATTAAAATGTATTTTAAATATAAGTTATTTGAAATTGTGTTCAGGTTTTTATTTGAAAAAAAGGATTGGCCATTTTACCCTCCGATGGCTCAACTTACCCCTTGACTATGATCAACTTACCCCTTGACTAGGATTTTCAAGGCCCTTTGTGATAGGTGCATTATTGTCATTTCACCTTACAGGACATCCTGAAATAAGTATAGATGTATATGTTCTACTTCTGTCTCTTTTCCCCTTGTCTGTGGGACAATTTAAATAGACATTTGCTCAACTTACCCCTCTGTCCCCTAATGTTCATAGCCATTTTAGTGCAGGAAGCCCTGAGAGCAAGGCTGGTGAGGGTGAGCAACAACAAATCACACAGGTTAGTGTTACCCAAACAGAAAGAACAGCACCCCAAGCCGATCGTCATGGCTACCAATAAAGATATTGCCAAGTATGGGCCTTCCAAGAAGGGGAGTGCCAAGGAGGACAGTCCCACATCGGAAGTGTGGTGGATAAGCCACTGGTAAGCCCCAATCAGGATGATGTCATTAACTTTCCAGAGTTCACTGCGATTTCATTTGACATGAAAGGCTTACGAAACACGGAGATCCACAGACTGCTATTTAAACTGCAACTTGTGCAATGAGGATGACAGAAATAGCTTAGATGATCAAGAAAGCAGACAGGTTCTCTTCTCCCGCAATGTATCTCTGTCTTTGGTGGCTCGTGGGCTGTTGCTTTCTTCCATTGAGTGGTCTCCACCATGATGCGTCCTCTGATGTGTTTGTGTTAGTATGGGAGCTGAAAGCTACAGTTATGCCTACATAGCTCATTCAATGGAAGCCGTAGGAAGCTGAATGGACTAAATCTAATACCTTTTATTTTATTTTGACTTCCTGTGTTTCTGTGATTTCCCTCATTCCACCCTGTGACGATAATGCAATGGCCTAATAACTACATGCCTTGTTGGTTTTATTGTTATCAATAATTATTATTATAATTTCTTATTATTGAGAGGATTCAGATTTTCGAAATACTATTAAAACTTCCCGGGGTTAGATTTCTGAAGAACCCCAGTAGATTTCTGAAGACTGTTTGACCTTCTTATGCCCTAACGACACAGATGCCCTACAACAACAGTAAGGTGTTTCCACCTTCTCTGGATGAGGCGGTTATTACAGTTACATATAAAAAAAGAGAAGAGACATCATACAAGCTCCTTAACACAGTCCAAAGGATTTGGGCAAGTCTGGCAAACAGAATTACTATTTTACTACTCCAGCTCTGTCAATCCAAACCATTTGCTCAAACTATAAGGTCTCATGTATATCAATACCTACACACTGGAGGTGAACTCCCTAGCAGATTCAGAAACAAATGTCTGTCTAATGAAAGTGTATGTTAGTTCACATGTTTTCACCAAACATATTTTCTTATAAAGCTGAATAGTAAGGAGTAGGCTGTATTGACAACAGGATTATTGCCAAAACAAACAATTACCGCTTTACTCCTGTGAAAAACATTGAGTCAGTTCTTCCGGCTCAGAATAGATGAGTCAATTTGGGTGCGTACCATACAGGCATGGATGCTAAAGATGAAGACTGTGAAACCTTGTCACTATTTTCATCCTTACAAATATGATTTAAAATGTTACAGTATTTACTTACCCCCACATTATCTGTACTTCTTTTCTGGAAAACATTTAAAAGATTACACAATATGATTTATTTTCAGAGAACACTGGGCAATTCAACTCTGTTCAGGGAAGAATTTTTATTTCAACTTGATGTCAATCAGTGCCTTTTTCAAGTGAGAGGATGAAAACCAAGTAGGAAAACCAAGCATTTTGGCACTCCAGGGCTGTTTTCAAATAGCTGTACTGTATGAAGGTAAAAAAAAGTCTGGAATTGCTAGGTACCAGTGATAATGCTGTCTTTGTCAAAATACAGAGTTGGGTAACCATGGGTTGCTCAAAATGTTGACTCAACTCCTTGCCTCATAGGTTGTATTTGTTGGGGGTGTAGATTTGTGGGAGGAGGGGTGAACAAAATGTTAATCAGTAATCAGATTCCCCACAAGATATTTAGGATTAAAAGACAGATTTTGCAAAAGCTTTATTATTTGAATTATGTCTGTTATTACTGTTGTGTTAATGCTGAGAAAATGTGGTACCTTTAATAGCCTGGCAGCACCATCAGAGTCCTGGGAAAGAAAGTTTCAATTCACGAATGTGATAGAAATAACGCAGCATCCTAACAGTAGAGTAGATACTATAAAAACATTAGAGTAGATACTGCAGTAGTTTAAAAGTGTTACCTGAGATGTGGAGGCATCCCTTGAGATGACCAGAGCTCCATGAGACAGAGCCAGGAGAAAGACCCAGACCCCAAGCAGCAGCACAGTCCTCACTCCAGACATGACCAAACTGGAGCTAAATCTGACTTCACTGCTTATAAAACAACCCTAGTCTTGGTGGGTTTTCCTCTGCTTAATATAGGAGCACCCACCAGAAGGCGGGACTGAGCTGTGTGTCGGTCTGTAGTGTATTTGTTTACACAGTGCCCTTCATAATACTTTACCTCCCTGGTAAAAAGGAGCAAAAAAAGGCTATGAAAAATGCGTGATCTTACACTTAAAATGTGATAGAAATCTAATATTTAATTATTGTAGAATCTATTTTCTAAAACAAGAACACTGACCCGGGCTCTTTGCCATGCTGCAGATTACAGTGTGCCATTTGAAACGGATAGACAACGGCACATCATTTGAAACGGATAGACAACGGCCCATCATTTGAAACGGATAGACAACGGCACATCATTTGAAACGGATAGACAACGGCACATCATTTGAAACGGATAGACAATGGCACATCATTTGAAACGGATAGACAATGGCACATCATTTGAAACGGATAGACAATGGCACACCATTTGAAACGGATAGACAACGGCACATCATTTGAAACGGATAGACAATGGCACATCATTTGAAACGGATAGACAATGGCACACCATTTGAAACGGATAGACAACGGCACATCATTTGAAACGGATAGACAATGGCACACCATTTGAAACGGATAGACAACGGCACATCATTTGAAACGGATAGACAATGGCACACCATTTGAAATGGATAGACAACGGCACATCATTTGAAACGGATAGACAATGGCACACCATTTGAAACGGATAGACAACAGCACATCATTTGAAACGGATAGACAATGGCACATCATTTGAAACGGATAGACAATGGCACACCATTTGAAACATCAAGACCGCATCGGTGGACGCCTTGAGCCTTAACAGATTCAAATATCTTGTAAGGAATCATAGTAAGAACGAAAAATGTATTGCTGCTGGCAATAAAAACATGTTAGTCTACTGGAAAAGATGGTTGCCTCTTTAGAATCTGGAGGGTTGGGACTAATAAAATGACTAGAACAAAATTAGGGTGTGTATAAATAAGTGAATATGTGTACATGTATGTGTGTATTTGTGAATAGAAATTATGGATTAATCCCATTGAGATTCTGCTGGTAATCCCGGGAAGACAAATATTTTATTATAAGTGTGACTGAACAGGCAACATGTTTTTTGGTTGCACGCCAAACACTCATGCTCTGGGGGACTTTGAGCGCTGTGGCATGTGGGTGGTGGACCTATTTTATTGTAATACATGATTAAACTGCTGTGTGCTACAGGCTGTACAGTACTCTGGTGACATACAGTTAAGCCCAAAAGTATTTAGTAACTATTTATTGTTTTTCAAAATTTTACAAAAAATGCCATGTCCAACATTATTCATAATGCTTTAAATTGTTAAAAATGAGAAAATGCAAGTTTCTATACCATTTACAATGGTCTTGTAATTTCCACGAGAGAGCATTCTAATCACCTATAAATTGACAGCAGTAGTTCTCTAGTCAGTTACTAGTCAACTGCAAGTCATGGCTAAAACAGAAATAGTTAGATTATTCATTTGTGTCTCCAGCCCAATGTCTTACCGTGTTTTGTCACTTGTTCATGTCATTTCCAGCCAGAAGAAATCTATTGGTCAAATAAAAATGCACTATAGCTTTGAATTTGGCATGGGTATGAATACTTTTGGGTTTAACGGTATATTACATCTTCCAACACTCCAAATGTTGTCTCTGTACTTACATCCATTAAAAGTTATTTGTCTCTGTACTTACTTTCATCACACGGGCACCGGAGATTTCTCTCAAGTATTGTGCATTGGTTCAAAATACCTACGCACCTGAAAATACCCATTTCCAATATTAGGTAAATCATTTTAGAGTACAAAGTATTTGTAATGCATTTGTTGGTTTAACAGTCCATACATTCTACATGCATCATGTCTGGAATTTGGTTAGAATAAAAACTTAAGAAGTACATTTTTACAGCAGCTGTTAAAGTATGTGCTTCATTTAATTCCACAGTAAAGATGAATCAACAAAGCTCCTTCAACATTTACATTGTAGTAATAATAATGTTGAACGGGATGATATTGCAATATTTGAAACAATTATGAAACATTACTCATTCTTCATGCCCTGTTGACAAGGGACTCAACAGTCCACATAATGAGATACAAAACAAATACGTAGGGAAGATCTTAATTTGTTCATAAAAACAAAGACAAATATTTTTGCCAATTACTAATGACAATCATCATATAATTCAGTTGTCAAAGACAGTCTAAACAATTCCTAATATGAACAACCAGCTCAGTGTCAAACAGCCCCATATTGCAGATTTAATGACGCTGTCCCATGCTGAAAATTACATACAGATGGGGTTACAAATTAAATGAAAAACCTGAATAAATGAGAGCAAGAACATTACGAGTGCCAATGCTTCCATATTGGTGTATTGCATGATACAACTAAGCAAATAACATCCTATCCTATGTTCAGAGGCATGTATAAAAATGGTGAGCAGGCCCAGTTGACCTTGACTTTGGATCAAGATGACAAGAGGAAAGAATCTAGGTGACTTTGAAAGAGAGATCATTATTGGGGCATGGATGGCACTGAATGGTAGGAAAATTATGTGATTCATATCTTATGGCTTCCGCAGTCACCAGATCTCAACCCAATTGAATTTGGACTAATGTATTAGAGAGCAGTCTCCACCACCATCATCTGAACAGAGGGAATCTTTTTTGGAAGAATGGTGTTCCTCCAGGAGTGCTCTAGAAACATCGCTAGCTTTATTTCCGTGTGGAGAATTAAAATAACTGCGTAGCTAAAAATGTTTAACTGTTGTTATTATTAAATATACACATTTGTTAGATTTTATGGCCAAAGCAAAACTGAAGACAAATCACTGAAAAAGCACCCCTCAAACTTGTTTTGAAAAAAAAAAAAAATCATATTGCATGAAATCATCCTTCTGAGGACTTCATGCTGGCCAATCAATGGTCTGCTCGCATTTTATGTTTAACCACAATAGTATTATCATCATACACAAAGACCATTTTTAAGTTACTACACCATTCAAAACAGAGAAGCCGATTTTTAAGGAAAACGACTTCACTGATATTGGTAATTAATATTTCAAATAAGTCTGAAAACAATGAACAGTTACTCAAAAGACAACACAAACAAACAGGCATCCATCCATTAAACAACAAAGTGATTTGGCCTGTTCTGTGCTGTTTGTCCCGCCATCCGTCTGGTCACGTTTCTCCACTAGACTTTAAAGTTGGGATGAAGGCCAACGCTCCACCTGGCTCACCCTATTTGCCAAAGACGCTGGCTGCTGGTGCTTTAGGCTTCTCCAGTGCAGTCTCTCCACCAGACCTCACCCCACTAAACACAGAGGGGGCCACCTTCCCCATACGCTCTGTTGGTGTGGAGACATGCCATGATCAATATACAGAGAACTACCACACAAACACACATAGATGCAATATGGATACTGGCAAATCTGTGACCTTTAGATCAAAGGGCTGTGGTGTCGTAACGTATCCTCTAATCTGTCCTGCTTCCAACTTAACACCAACCTTACTTCCTCTTTCTTACACACTTGGACTCCATAAGATTCAGCATCTAAAGGAATTGAAACTATTAGTCACTCCATATAAAGACCCCTCCATTAATATTGGCACCATTGGGAAATTAGCAAAATGGTCTGCAAAAAATGTCTTTATTGTTTATACTCTTGATCGTTAAGTCAAAAAACATCTAAAATGATTTTCACAGTTATTGTCACCCCAGTTATCATGAGTAAATCCTAACTGAAGTACACCGATCAGCCATTACATTATGACCACCTGCATAATATTGTGTAGGTCCCCCTTTTGCCACCAAAACAGCCCAGACCTGTCAAGTCGTGGACTCCACTAGACCTCTAAAGGTGTGCTGTGGTATCTGGCACCAAGACGTTAGCAGCAGATCATTTAAGTCCTGTAAGTTGCAAGGTGGGGCCTCCATGGATCGGACCTGTTTGTCCAGAACATCCCATAGATGTTCAATTGGATTGAGATCTGGGGAATTTGGAGGCCAAGTCAACACCTTGAACTCATTGTTGTGTTACACAAACCCTTCCTGAACCATTTTTTCTTTGTGGCAGGGCACATTATCCTGCTGAAAGAAGCCAGTGCCATCAGGGAATACCGTTGCCATGAAAAGGTGCACATGGTCTGCAGCAATGCTTAGGTAGGTGTTATGTGTCAAAGTAACATCCACATGAATGGCAGGACCCAAGGTTTCCCAGCAGAACATCACACTGCCTCCGCCGGCTTGCCTTCTTCCCATAGTGCATCCTGGTGCCATGTGTTCTCCAGGTAAGCAATGCACCCGGCCATCCACGTGATGTAAAAGAAAATGTGATTCATCAGACTAGGCTACCTTCTTCCATTGCTCCATGGTCCAGTTCTGATGCTCATGTCCCCATTTTAGGCACTTTTGGCAGTGGACAGGGGTCAGCACGGGCACCCTGACTAGTCTGCGACTACGCAGCCCCATACACAACAAACTGTGATGCACTGTGTGTTCTGACACTTTTCTATAAGCACCAGCATTAACTTTTTC
This sequence comes from Esox lucius, assembly GCF_011004845.1. Lineage (NCBI taxonomy): Eukaryota > Metazoa > Chordata > Actinopteri > Esociformes > Esocidae > Esox > Esox lucius. Next base: position 19,381,221 of record NC_047585.1, read on the forward strand.
AGCAATTTGTGCTACAGTAGCTTCCATCTGTTGGATGGAACCACACGGCCAGCCTTCACTCCCCACGTGCATCAATGAGCCTTGGCCGCCCATGTCCCTGTCGCTGGGTCACCGCTTTTCCTTTCTTGGACCACTTTTAATAGGCACTGACCACTGCAGACCGGGAACAACACAAGAGTTGCAGTTTTGGAGATGCTCTGACCCAGTCGTCTAGCCATCACAACAGATCCTTTACGTTTGCCCATTTTTCCTGCTTATTACACATTAACTTTGACAGAATGTTCACTTGCTGCCTAATATATCCCACCCACTGACAGGTCAATCAAATCAATCAAATGTATTTATAAAGCCCTTTTTACATCAGCAGTTGTCACAAAGTGCTTTTGCAAAATACCAAGGAGCAAGCAACAAAAGTGTTGAAGCACATTGGCTAGGAAAAACACACTAAGAGGGGCTGAAATGTAGGAAGAAACCTAGAGAGGAACCAGGCTTGGAGGGGTGACCAGTCCTCTTCTGGCTGTGCTGGGGGAACATTTTAAGAGTACAAGTTGTAATAATTAGTAAATGCATCCAGTGTCAACCGGGTGGTTATCAGACTGGCAGCTGGAATCGTCTTGATCTGCAACACAAACAGGAGGACTTTGTACAGGGGAGCAATGAGTCTTTAGAGCCTGGTACACGGGAGGCGTGGGCCAAGACCTCATGTCCTCCTAAGTTTGATCAGAGTCATTTGTAGAAAATGTATTTATTATCATCCCTATTTATTCATTATCTTATTAGAAGGGTTTTATATTCTGTATGCTTGATCAATTACACAGGTACTGAAAGACTTGTCTCTTTCTCGGTCTCCAACTTATAAGGCCAGTGTCTTGTGTTCAGGGGCAGTGATGAATGTGATGAATGGAATGTCGGCAGAGCAGGGCCTTGGCTCCTTTAAGCATTAAGAGAAACAGGCCTCTGCCTGTGCCATAAAACCGCCATAAGAAACTGTTCTCTAGGAGGAAGCTCTTGAACAGCAGGGGGTTATTATTACTTACATCCTACAGGTGAACAGAGCTCCATTCCTTATTGGGAAGAGCATAGTCAACTCCCCATATAGTAAATGTCCAGATTGATATATGTCAGTCTTTGACCGGGTTGTCTGGGCTAATTCCGTCATCTGTACTGTTGGAAGAGAATATTAGCTTGAAACTTGAAATGCGCAATCAGAACAATATGTCATGACTTACTCTGTGCTGGTCTCTGTACTTGTACTCTTTTTGTCATGATGCTTGTTCCCGTGGCACCACGTAATTAAACTTGAAATAATCAACTGTTATACGAGCAACTGAGAAGTTCTTATTTTAATGAATCGTGAACATTTTCCATCATTCCACACATTCCTTAGGTTTACAAGGTTTTACCGTGGAGAAGAACGGACCCTGTTCCCCCCAACACATGAATATAACAGCGTAACACCTGGGGGCTGAGACTGTGGCCCTATCTGGGGGAGGCCCCGGACAGGGCCCAAAAGGCAGGAAGTCAATCCACCTACATTGCCAAGCATCAACCAAAGGAACACCAACCAACCGCAACCCCCCTGAAATGAGGGCAGAGTGTTACCAGCAGCGTTCACCCGCATTGCACAAAGGGTGCAACGATGAGAGAACAAGCCAGTGACTCCGCTCCTGAATGGCATTGGAGGGAGGGCATCCTAGAGGTGATGAGAGCCCACCTGGTGGACAGTATCAAGCCCTGCTGGTCACCTTCACGCCCCTGGGCCAGACTACACTTAATCATAGACCATGCTGAAGAGATGAGTTTTTAGTAGACATTTGAAAGTTTGCACTGAGTTTGCATTTCAAACCGTAATTGGCAGATCATTCTACAGTAGTGGAGCTCTATGAGAGAAAGCCCTGCCTCTAGCTGTTTGTTTAGAGGAGCAAGTCCATGTATTGATTTATAGATTACCAAAAAAAACTTAAAATCAGCCCTATCCTTAACAGTGTAAAGAGGCTAGTACTGGAGTAATGTGTTAATTTTTGTTGTTGTTCTAGTTAGGATTCTAGCAGCCGTGTGCAGCACAAATTGAAGTTTATTTAGTGATTTATCAGGGTAACCCGAAGAAGAGCATTGCAGTAATCTAATCTAGAAGTGACAAAAGCATGGATTTGTTTTTCTGCATCAGTTTATGATAAAGAGTTTCAGATTTTTACAATGTTTCAAAGATGGAAAAAAGCAGCTCGAGATATATTTGATATGTTCATCAAAGGAGAGGTCAGGGTCGAGGTTAACGCCAAAGTTTCTTACAGGTTCACTGTGAGATCTGCCAACAAAACTCTTTTTTCTTGGGTCCTAAAACGAGCATTTCTGGGGTTTTTTTTGTTTAAATGCAAGAGGTTCCTCTGTCATCTACTTCCTAATATCTGAAACACAGGCTTCCAAAGTAGCTTATTTTGGGGCTTCTGTGTGTCATCAGCATAACAGTGAAAATGAACTAATCATGACAGGTGCGAAAATTAACTAATCAAGATCTTCATTATTATTCACTTCACCTGTCAGTGGTCATAATGTTATGGCTGATCAGTGTATATTCCCATTCATATTTTATATTTTTTATTTCGCATGAGTGATGCTAAACACTTAAGTAAGCCATTACTTCCTGTTTCATTTAGGTATAAATACGAGTTGACACGCAGGCCAATTTCCCAGTTATCCATCACTATGGGAAAGACACAAAAATGCAGTGATGATGTGCAACACAATGTTGTTGAGCTGCACAAATCAGGAAATGGCTTTAAGAAAAGAGCTCAGCAGTTGAAAATGCCACTTTCCACTATCAGGGCAATAATAAAGAAATGTAAAGCAACAGGAGATGTTTACAATCGGCCTGGAAGACAATGTGTGACAATACTGACCCAAGGGACATTGAAGAGGATGGTTAACGTGGTCAAAGATACTTCAAGGATCAGAGCTGGAGAATTGCAGATATCACTTAGGTCATGGGGACAGAAAGTCTTTAAAACTATAATCAGACCAGTTTTCTTGTTTAATGTTAAGAATTGTTTTACTTAAATAAAAAAGTATGTTTATAGTTTGACGGGAAGATCAAGAGGATAAACAATATAACTTTTTTTACAGCCCATTTTGCAGATATTTACCAAGAGTGCCAATATTAGTGAAAGGCGCTGTATCTCTCTCTGACTGGCTCAGGCCCAGGTGAATACATGCCACAGTTCAAAGGTAGTTCCCAAAGTTCAACTGAGCTCACATTTTATCTGGGACTGTACCCTGCTATGTTCCCTGCATGTACAACTGACCAATATAAAAAGGCGTATGCAGCCAGCTGCCATACATATGATATGGGTTAGACACAAACAAGCGGAACATTTTAAGGAAAGACAAGCTCCTACTCACCACACTCTACCATGACCTCATAGGTCTTACTCTTGGGCTCCCCCTTCAGCCCCAGTTTACTACGGGCTCCTTTCAGGTCCTCCTCCTTCATAACTGGACGCTTTTTCTTCTTCACCTCACCAGGCTAAGGAATGGAGGAGTAAAGTGCAAAAATCTCACACATAACTGCATTTCCCTGACAACTCCCTCTAATTTGCCTTGTTGTTTTTCAAACTATTGTTATTTTTTACATGAACGTCATTATTGCAATGCTTCCTAGTTTGTTCTTCTCATAAAACATTAGGTTATAACAATCAGTTAAATGCAGCAGCACATGACCAGAAGGTAATCAAACATATCACCTATTTTAACACATATAGAATGTCATTCATTTACATCTAAGGCACTTTGTCTACAAATACACTTCTGACACAGTTGGTCTCTCAGATCCTCTGGAACTACACTGCTGCTGGTTCCAAAGGTCAGAAGTCCAACTGGATAACAAACAGTTGATTTCGTAGACCAGTACACTTTCATACCTGAGACATGTTTTGAGTGGGAGTTCCTATGTCGGTCGCAGAGTTCCAGTCGGGATTGTGTGTGGACAGCTTCTCTCCGTGCAGTTATATATCCATTATATTTATAATACCTCCACATGACCAATGGGTTATTCTGTTTTTGACCCTCGGAGTGAGTCAGTCAGTCGTGGACCACCACCCTCCCTCTGTTGTCAGGGTGTATTATTAGGCCTTACGTGAGGGACAGTGCAGCTGGAATTGGTCTTCATTTACGATGTGGTTTCAACAGCTGAGTGAGAAACAACACAGGGCTCCTTACCCCTCCCCCCCCCACACACACACACAACACTTGTATTCAAGCAGCCAATAACTTTGTAGTCCACACCACCTGGTATTGATCTGAAGGTCAGGCGGTGTCGTTCCATCTGCTTTAGCCTGGGTTGACTTGCCACTCAGAGAATGTTATTTCTGACCTCACTGAACGAAACTCAATTGGCAAAACACATCAGGTGTCGTTTAAAAAAGATCTGATGACAGATAAAGTGTAGGATGGGTCCATACAGACTATCACAGTTAGTAGTGAAAACACTTTTATGTTTAAGAGAGAGGCATATGCCTAAGGGGCTATTAATGGCAGTCAAGTAAGAAGTGAACAAGCACGGTTGACAGCCAGGCTTGTGTGTCAATAATAATTGTATGAGTCAGTTTAGATGCTTGGAAAGAGTTTGTCTTGATAGTGTGTCTATATGCGGCATCTGAGCGCCTTACTGCTGGAGTCTGCTCTACAGGAAGAAGTATGTCCTCAGAGCTGTATATGCCAACTACACCTGCCACTAAACATTTAATGAGAGCCCACTGTCACTGTGAAAACATGCCCCATGGTGGCAGTCCAGAGGACAGCCAGGACACTGCATTATTCGGTCGGGAGGTCTTAAGATTTCAATAGTTCAATAGAAACTTTATTACAAAAGCATATCATGGTAATGTCAGTCATTTACTGTATGTAAGTAATTTTAATGATGAAGCGAGTTTTACAAAGTAATGAAAGCCATATTGGTTGAGATGAGGTCAACCAGAAGTGCTTCATGCTCTATCACACTTGACCAAACCACGCATTCCCTTATTTCTTGGTAGAAGACAACATCCCAATCAAACCGTTCAACGTAATCAGCGACAAGGCCATCACAATGACTTCATCACCAGTCCTTTCCATGAACAGGGCCGTCAAGACAGTCAAATATACAAACTGTACTAGGGCTCTGTACTTCAGTCACATTCTCAAATTGTGATCCAAAACAAAAGATCTGCAGCACAAGATGAACACTCACATACACAGAAAATTCACACAGGCACATAGTTGAAAATAAACTAACACCTAAATAAAAAAAGAACACAAAGAATATCCAGGGATAAGTGATAATTGTGCAAGAGGTGAAAGTTTGTCAGTTGGTTGTGAGAATACACCCTCAGATCCAAAATCGACTGCGTCTCTCTCTGAATGGAGAACTCTTAAAGGAGGTTCTGGATATTAATGGTTTTGGCCCAAACATACAGTAAAAAAGACACAGGACACACCAAAGACTAGAAGGGTATTCCAGAATGCAGTATTAGTAATTTAGCGAACTCTGACAAACCAGAACTTGAGCAAACTGACTTTTCGGCTCCAGAAAGAGAGCATGAACCGTAGCCTCGTCAGAAACCCTAGCAACAAATGCACCAGGTTAAATTTGATCTTATCCTGTTCAAGACCGCAAAATGCTGAGTTTGTCCTCAAATCAAATTCTACTCAGTCACATTTGGCCTGTTCCTTCTCCGGAAATTCTGTTGACATTGAACTTGCATTGTGCACCATATGCATTACAAATGAATATTACTTTTCCAGTCCATCTGTCCAACTTAACTCATATATCCAATATAACCTAACACAGTTTCGCTTTGACTATACAAACTCTACATAGCTCTGCAAACTAACATATGTAACATCACCGCTGCTGATACAGCTAGATTAGAAGCCTGGGTGGCAGTTAACAGCTCCACACATATTGGTGGCTGTTAATAATAGATGTTAATGCTAATAACAGTAAAGTCTATAACCTAAATAGTGTGGCATAGTTCTTTGTATACTACAGTATGGCACAATGGCAAAGATAGGCTCACTGCAGCCAACTTAAATGGGTTTCCTTCAATTCATAATGTGCTCTTCATGACAACAAGTATACAATTTGTATTTGTAACCTCATGAGCGCTAACAGATCCTGGCAGCAGATGAAAACTAAACATAAGAAAACCATAGTCATTCTATTAGAGAAAACTGTAACAGTAACAATAATCTATTGTTGAAATGTATCAAAATATTGTGCTCTATTGACTCCATGATGACGAGTGCAACACACGAGTTGTCATACCAATATTCTGCACTTAATGTAATGAAAGAAACAAAAAACAGCTGTTCTGGAACCAAAAACTCAGGAGGCTCCCTCATCAGGTAAAGAGAAGATGGATATGTTCAGGGAATCATGAATTTGTTAGACCATTTTTTCTGGAATACCCCTCAGGAATGCATAGGTAATAAGAGATTACAGTTAAGTCATACACAGGTACACACAGAAGGAGACAAGGATTTTCAGGACAACAGACCTAAACCCTGGCTGCTTAATCACTCTATGGGCCTGGAATAAGGCGGTCAGTCCCCCTGCTTGGTTGAGACAATGCCAAGCTGCACTGTCCTGACCGGTCCTGCCCTTCTACAGTCAAGGGCTTAAACAAAATTAATATCAATCTATATATGGCATAACGCTGAGGTCCCAGGAGTTAGTGGTGTGTTATTATAAAACACGGCATTGGGGCAAACTCACTTCTCCAATTTTTTCCCACACATGAACAGACAGCCACCTCCCCGACTGTTCTAAGAGGTAACTGTAGTCAGCAGAGCTGAACAGACAGACAGGATACTTTCTATGAATAGAATCCAGAAGAGGGAAACAATCCCTTTCAGATTCAGAAGTATCAAATGTATTAAAATGTTAAAATGACAGAGGTTTGCTTAAAGGCAGGGGAAACGCTGAGCGCAATACGAGTGGCCCATTCCCTTTCTCTGGAACCCACGGACCCCACAGAAAACGAAAAGATTAATCACAGCTTAACCTGACGCAGTTAATTTTATCCCAGGCCTCTGTGAAGAGTCCATGCAGAACTACAGTGCAGGCAAATATACTGCATCACCCAATCAAACATAACCCCATATCTTATACGTCAGTGTTCACAGTTTTCTCAAAATCAATATAAATGCTTACAGTCATCATAATTCATTTCCCCAGTGTCACTGAACCAACGACAGATCCAGCTGTTCCCATGACATAAGACAGATCTGTAGTGAAATCTCACATAGACATGGTGTGGTTACTTGGACGCAGCCAATTATTTTCCAAGTATGTAATAACCCAGTGTCGATGCTGCAGGAGACCCAAATTAATTAGTTGTATTATAGACAGTTTTAATAGGCTCCATGACTGGCAGTCCGCCATGTTTCCAAATCCATAGAGAGGCACCCTGCTCACACCACAAAGACATGAATGCCAGCCTGCTGTTAGAGGAATCTACACTACAGGTTCCCTGCATGTTCCAGTCAGGGCAGCAGGGCCTGGAGACGAAGACAGAAGGCAGTTGGGATGTGAGGTGAGCTGGAGGGGGTCAGACCAGGTCAGCCTGGGTAGACCCAGGTCAAACGGGGATACCCATACGGTGCTTCTTCTTCTTGACTGTCTTGAGGCCAGTGAGCCGGCGCACATCCTCATCCTCCGAGTCATCCATCTCATCGTCAGCCGAGAACAGGATCTGAGAGGCAGGCAGAAAAGGAGAGTGACTGGATGATGGGAAAGTGCACCCCCTGGGGGCAGTCTGGTACATTACATATGCCTTAGGTCATGCATTCCATGGAATTACAACTGACATGAATTCAGGCTACACAGAGAGGTCCCTGGTGGTCTAGTGGTTAGGATTCGGCGCTCTCACCGCCGCGGCCCGGGTTCGATTCCCGGTCAGGGAACATGCTTTTTGTTCCTACCAGAATGTATGGTCAATAATTGAGAGAAACAGATGACCCCGAATATTTTATCTGTAGTCAGAATAAAGCCACTCATCCTGTAGGATGAGAAAACAGCCTAGAAAAGTCTGTATACATACAAATGTTTTTGTCCAGGTTTTATATAATCAGGTTCTCAAACTTCCAAAATACACCGCACGTAAATAGCGTACTACAGTGTTTTTTTCATTACTGCGCGATACATTACAAGAGTGTTACGTGAAGCACACAACCTAGCATGGAACGGTTTTTGACATCTGGTCGCAACCCACTAGACATCTGATCCAATCTTTAACAGGCTTCCCTGGTGGGTATATATTACTGATTTCTAGGTGCTCCTTCAAAGATTTGTTAATATGATACAAAACAGCTGTTCCAATCCTTCGACAAACCTCCCTGGTGGTGTTTAAATATTTCTAAAATGTATTACACCCCTAACATACCCACAATGAACTTCTATACATATTCATTGTCTGTAGGGTTTTGGTTGGTAGATCAGGGTTGTGGGGCATTCAATAAAGATTTTAAAACGTATATTCCCTGACCGGGAATCGAACCCGGGCCGCGGCGGTGAGAGCGCCGAATCCTAACCACTAGACCACCAGGGAAACCTGTTAATGACTGGATCAGATGTCTAGTGCTTTGTGAGGTATGTGTCATTCGCAAGACGTGTATGTGGGAGTAGTGTAGCAGACTGCAATCGGTGAAGCATGAGGGGGGGCAAGCATTCAATTAGATGGATATTAACTGAACATCTACAAAACATCTATGTACCGTTTTATTAATGAACTCCAAAAAAAATACTCTTAAAAACCGACTTCCCTGACCGGGAATCGAACCCGGGCCGCGGCGGTGAGAGCGCCGAATCCTAACCACTAGACCACCAGGGAGGTGTGTGGTAGGACCAGAGGCCAGCTGGACCGTTCTGCACTTAGAGAAGTACTGTCAGAGATGTCAGCGTGCGGTATAGAAACATTTTTGTCCAACCAAGCTGGTTGTAGGTAGATCACTGGATATGTGCTTACATGGAGTCTTACAATGAGGTAATATTTACTCTGACCCAGACCTTTGACCCCAAACAGCAGTTACTGTCCTGTTGCGCCATTCATCTGCTGGAATAGGATTTAACGCAAACATGTTTATCAGTGTATGGCCGTTCCTTTCATCAAAGGTTTTTGTCCAACCTAGCTGGTTGTAGGTAGATCACTGGATATGTGCTTACATTTAATCTTAAAGAGGTAATATCTGGCCCTCATTGAATGTGCCTCCTCAATGACCACTGTGAAACATTTCCCCAGTCCCACAGAACTAATGTTAGTTAGATAGCTAGCGGTCATGAAAAAAAAGGAAATGCAAGTGTTGACTTTTTGAAAACCCATACTGTACATCACAACATAAATACAAAGGGGCTAGTAGCAACACCCCGCTGTTTTATGTCTCTAAAAAGAAGGCAGTTTACTATAAGGAAGTAGGGTACTATTTGGAGCAATTTCAGGAAATATGTAACAACAGTACCTAAAGTACCAGTAGTTACCACTGAGTTAGGCCATAGCATCAGTGTTATGACATGTAGCATACATTCTTTGTCCAAACAACTAGGTAGCTAAACCGTAAACACCTTTTTATGCCACTTTAAACTCATGTAAAAGTTTGAGTGACCTTTTTACGCCGGAAAGCTTCTATTTAAACTCACCTTAAAAGCGGTTGGTTCTCTTCCCTCGCACTGTTTAAAGGTTGCGGGCAGGGCTTGACATTTACACCCGTCAAATGCGGGTAGAATTTGGCTGTGGCGTGTAATGCAGTCACACTTACTAGCCACTTTGGCGGGTGGCATTCTAAATATCTCTACACAGGGGTTTTCCTGCATTCAAAGCTCATAGGAGACAGCCTTCCACACAATCTCGCACCGCCTCCGTGTTGGCATGGCAAAACATGATTTTGCGCTCATATATAAAATACAAACGAAACCCTGCAGCTAAAATGGTAGTAGGACGAAACTCTATCCATATTGAGTGTTGCCAGGTGGAGTGTGTTTCTTACTCAATTATTTTTAATGGGCTTGGGCAAGTCGATTTGTTTTCTAGAGACAGAATACAGTTAATGGTCAATGGAATCTGGCAACCTTGCATACAGGACCACACGGTTCCAGATTACGCGGAGATGAGTAGTATCAGAAAAACAAGTGGATCCTAGTTCTTTCACACCCAAGCATGTCAAAATATTCCATTAAAACATAATAACCTCAAACTAAATCTAATCCACAAATTTTTTTTTTACTTTTCAGGTGACTTCTAGTTGTGTCAAATTACAGATTTGTTTTTAAAGAGAGACCGAAAGACAAACGAAGATGACAGTTGAAAAGACCATCAGATTAGGGTATGTACTATCACCAAAGACCTTGCAATATATAGAGTAAAAATATATATATTTAAATATATGAACGTGAAGACGCTGGATCAGCAACAGCAGCAGAGCCTAGTAGAGCTGAAGGAAGTCGAGGGAGATTAACGATGTGGCGTCAAGGCAAAGATGGGGGAAAAATAACTTGACAAAGCTCTGTATTAACAAGAACATAGCATAACAAAAATAGACAATAATATTGACTGCGATTAATAATAAAGCTGATGGGTGATTTCATATTTCTTTTTAAATGACATGTTAATAGTTCTAGGTTATGTTAATTAATATATATATATATATATATATATATATATATAAATGACATGTTAATAGTTCTAGGTTATGTTAATTAATATATATATATATATATATATATATATATATATATAGCTTGAATATTTTGGTTGATATTAGGGAGGACATTGTAGCATGCATTAGCTGCACAAGTGGACATGGACAACAGGGCAGATTTAACACTATTATAGTTGTCTTTTTCAAGTGTGTAGCCACATTATATAAAGTATTTCACAGTGGAGTACCACCTTTGCCTAATAGTGACTGAACCAGTGAACAAGAGGTAGATGGCACACCACAGTCAAATTTTATCAAATAAAACGTAATTCCCCAAAAACAAAATGGTGGCTAGTGAAAATGTTGAATGGCAAGTAACTTTGGAAAACCACTAGCCACAGTGGTTGGTGAGCAAAAAGAGTTAATGTCAAGCGCTGGTTGCGGGTGTCGTCTTTTTGTAAAGTGCAAACTTACAACCAGCGAAAGAGCGCCCACTTAAGAACAAAAAATGAATTGAAAACAAATATATCGGTGTCTTATCTGTGAAAAAATCAGCAATACAAATATATTGGAAAACTGGTAATATCGGCCAATAGAAATCGGTCAACTGATATATAAGTCGGGCTCTAGTTTTTACTCAACCAATGCACAGTGGTCAATTATGTAGTAACTTAACAGTAGTATATTAGGTTGCCCAGAACTCCGAAAACATTTGGACGTTTTGAAATTCACACAGTTCCACATGTACCTATTTTCCATGTTGTTAAGAGAACTCACTCAGCAGAGCAACACTTGCTTGTCTAATGCTATACCCTTAACCTCTGTATTATTGGAATGCATACATTGGACTGGCCTCACAATATCATTGGAATATACTACATACTTGTGATATTTGATCATCCCTACGTTGGACAGGCTAGCTAGCTTTGCTGCAGGCAACAGCGGAGAGCAGAGTAATCCTCTTTTAACCCCATCATAAGAGAGTAAACAAGGGAGAACATGTCCCATATTATTAACCTCATCATTTACATGTTTCAGTTCCCATTAACATGTACCAACAGACAAGCCCACAGGGAGGGAAGGCTATACATTTAGGGGGATTTGTCCAGACATCTTGCCAGGCATTAGAGTTTCTGCTAAATCAGTCAAATTAAAGCCTGTCCCCTGGTACATCTCTCCATTTCTCCCAGGTAGTCAACTCAGCTAAACTCTTTACATTAGAAGGGAACAAGCAGGAAACCTATAAGTCTTCCTCTTTAGTTTCTAATGGCAAAGGCCTGCTGTTTTTGTGAGTTTAGCAGGTTAGTAATCACACTCTTTTAAGCTGTGGTGTTTTGCAAAAGCATTAACAGTTCTGCATGTTACAGTGGCTTGTTGTTTATGGTGAAAACACCACAAAACATTTTTCTGACAGATTATTTGTTGTTTCCACTTCTTACAATAAAAACTTGCATTGAAAGATTTTTCCACATCCATGTCATTTAAATGTTATTTTTTTAACAACTGAATATCATGCTAATAAATCACATTTAAGATTCTGTTATAACTGCGGAGAGTGACCCGTAGTCGTGTTGAATGTTACAAAGACCCAGTGTTAGGGTTAGATCTTACCTCAGACTCTGAGTCGTCATGGGAGAGTGCCCGTCTGTAGCGCACTTTACTGTTGCCCCGTGCATCCTCCTCCACTTCCCGCTCCTCTAGCTTGGCTTTTGTCCGCCCCTTCTTCATCAGGAAGTTATCTACCACCCAAAACATCAGGGCCTGAGGACAACATGCAGTACACAGGTCATTGACCCAGAACAAACCCAGACACCACTGAGAATGTTCAATTACACAGACATGGCTAAAATCTAGAGACAAACATGACATCCCACACACAGCTGGAGCCATATAAAACCTATGACAAAGTACCATCACATAATACACTATTTCCTTAAAGGGAAGGTGCCAAATACATCCTATGATGTAGTACCATTACATACTGCTTAATGGGAAGATACAGCTACAGCCAACTACAACCCATAACATAGTACCATCACATAATATACCAATTCCTTAAAGGGAAGGTAGCATTTAAAGGCGCATTCTGGGATTTTTGTCTACTTGATGAAGTGGCATTGTTGAGCCAAAACGAGGATGGATGAACATTGTGTAGTAAGTGCAGGTGTAAACAACACAATACACATCCAGCCTAAAATGGGAGGTTTATAAATATACTATTTATTCCCAGACTTCCTCTTTCATTGAGCCCTGCATCATGGAGGCTCAGCGAACTTGACTTACGTTAACGAAAAACGGTACGATGAGCATGACGATGGCCAGCTCCAACTGAGGGTTGTTTATGGGGTTCAGGAGAGCCAGCTGACACACACAAACCCAACATGACACAAACAAGACAACAAAGTCAGTAGAAATTCAACCATTAACAGAAATGAAACCTGTTAGCTGCACTGTTAGTATTCCAACACATCCACTTTCCTGTGTTATTATCTCTGAAAGGACAGGACACGACTCACCTTCTTCCATTGGGGGATGAGTAGAACCAAGATAATGATGACCTTCTCAAACATCATGATGAGGATGTAGAGAGCACACTGGCCAGCCCATGCAGTGCACTGAACCGGCTCTCCTACACACAGACACAGAGATACAGAGAGAGACAGCCAGCCAGACGCAGAGATACAGAGAGAGACAGCCAGCCAGACACAGAGATACAGAGAGAGACAGCCAGCCAGACGCAGAGATACAGAGAGAGACAGCCAGCCAGACGCAGAGATACAGAGAGAGACAGCCAGCCAGACGCAGAGATACAGAGAGAGACAGCCAGCCAGACGCAGAGATACAGAGAGAGACAGCCAGCCAGACACAGGGAGACAGACACAGAGACAGGCAGCCCGATACAGAGAGACAGACAGGCTAGAGTTAAAACACAGTTACCAAGTTCAGACTACAACAAACTCTTAACCCGAGGGGCTGAGGACAGACTCTTAACCCGACTCTTAAGGACTTGGCTTCAGATATCTGAGCAACACACAGAAGTACTCTGACATATTCTGCCCTCTTCTGGTATGGAAGCATATAGGTAACTTAATTCAAATATTAATGCAATCCCACATTGCATTTTCTTTATCCACTTTTTTTCCAGTCAATATGAAAATGAAAATGCAATCATGTGAATGTGACGGCACATTTGCTGTCAATATTAAAATGTTAAAGAAAAGCCATTTGACTTTTCATTTTAAAAGTCATGCCCTGCTTTGTGTTTAACAAAATTAAAATGTGAAAAGTGAGAAACAGCACCATCCTTTGCAGTTGAATTTCCATGCTCCAACGCTGTTTTCCTAACTTAATGAAAACGCAATGCGATTGCATTTTCATGTTCTACCGCCCGGTCAGTCATTCTCTGAAGGCGGGACACTGTTAAACACGCCAACCGGAAAGAGGTAGGCTACAATCATAGATGTATGGTACAACGGCAACAGGGCTAGTCCAAATAATGTTGGATTTCGCAGATCATATTGAAAGCAATTAGATTTCCTGGTCAGATGCTCATGGCAGAATAGAAACGATAATTGAAAATGTTGCTGAATGCTCTGCGTTCACTAATAAATGATATTGACCTGTTAGTGTTTGCAAATTTAAGAGGGGCACTTTACATACTCAAGCGCTTCTCCCCAGGGGAAGACCAACTCTGGAATGTGGACCGTCAAAGCAGTCACAATCATCACCTTAAGACGGAACAAAGAACTAGACAATAATCAGACAAATACAGCGCTTTTCACAAAGCATGCAGACAACATGTTAGATGACGTTGTCGAAGCACATGCTTTGGCAGATGTCAGGTGACGTTATCGACGCATACACGTGTGAATTGGCCATCTACATATTTGTAAAAATATACTAATTTCAATTAATATTCTCAATGTTTTTCCCACAAAATGAGCTGGTTCATTTGAATCTCAGACAACAGTGAATTCAATTTTGAACTATTAAATTATACAATATATTGTATGATTTTCTACAGAAATTTGAAATGGTCCGATTTACCATATTATAATTTTTTTAATCCATAATCACTGGTTCTGTGGGGTTGAAACAATGATTCCATGTGGCAACACAGTTAAACTATGATCAAGCCAACTCCGATAACATAATCATGCTTGATGTACACTGCTGACACGAGGGGCAACAGAAAACAGCAGAGGGAGCGTCTTAACACTTAGACAATCTGTTATACATATTGTGCTCTTAAATAACACTGATTAAGTGTCACTGTGGTGGCAAGAGGAAGCTTCTCTTAAATTTGCGGGAGTTTGGATTTTCATTAAGTTAGAAAAACAGCATTAGAGCATGGAAATTAAATTGCAAAGGATGGCGCTGTTTCTCACTTTTTACATTTGAACTTTGTTAACCACAAAGCGGGGCATGACTCTGAAAATGAAATGCCAAATGGCTTTTCATTAACATCTTAATATTGAAAACAAATGTGCATACCAGTACATTTCTAATGCAAATCACATGATTGCATATTCATTTTCATATTGACTACAATAATGAGGAAAGTGAAAATGCAATGTGGGATTGCATTAACATCCACACTGACAAACACCTTCTCCTCACCGTATTCTCCAAAGCGAAGAGAGTCCCACTGCCTCCACTCCACGATGCCACTGACAGCCCTCACCCCAGCATAGATCAGCAGCATGCCCAGAGATGCGTCCAGGAGGAAGTTAATGAGGTAACTGAGAAAGAGACATTATTCACTACAAGGTGGAGGTGTACATAGTTATAAAGATGCTATACTACGTGCACACAAAGACTGGTGTTTGGAGGGAAACAGAAAAACACAGACTAACGGAGGTAGTCTAACAGACTGATGAACACAGAAACTCACAGGGAGCAGGGGTCCTCCTTTGTGAGGTCCGACAGGTAGACATTGGCAAAGTGAATGAAAAGCATCCCAATGGCCTGTTTGGAGGTGTCCAGGAACCTTGAAGAGACATTAGTAGGACATATTCAAAATTCAACAGAACCTCAGCAATATGTCTAGTGTTAATCGTATCAAGTTCAATCAAGCAATCAACATTTATATATAAAGCCCTTTTTGCCACAACAGTTGTCACAAAGTGCTTTTACAGAAACACCCAGCCTTAAACCCCAAGGAGCAAACAACAGTAGTGTTGAATTTCAGTGGCTAGGAAAAACTCCCTAAGAAGGCCAAACTTTAGGAAGAAACCTAGAGAGGACCCAGGCTCAGAGGGGTGACCAGTCCTCTTCTGGCTGTGCCGGGTGAGAATAATTAATAAATGCATGTGGGCTAAATCCTGTGCATGTGGGCTAAATCCTGGGCCCTACCCGGGGGAGGCCCGGGACAGGGCCCAACAGGCAGGAAATCAATCCACCCACATTGCCAGGCATTAACCAAAGGGACACCAACCAACCGCACTCCCCCTGAATGAGGGCCGAGTATTGCCAGCAGAGTACAGCCCAATTGCACAAGTGCTAAACAACAACAAGCCAGTGACTCTTCCCCCAAAAGGCATTGGAGGGAGGGCATCCCAATGGCGATGAGAGCCCACCTGGCAAGACAGCAAGGGTGGACAGTATCAAGCCTTTCTGGTCACCTTCACGCCCCCGGGCCAGGCTACACCTAATCATAGACCGTGCTGTAGAGATGAGCTTTTAGTAGACACTTGAGTCTGCATTTCTAACCTTAATTGGCAGATAATTCCACAGTAGTGGAGCTCTATGAGAAAAGGCCCTGCCTCCGGCTGTTTGTTTAGATATTCTAGGTACAATTAAAAGGGCTGCCTTTTGAGATCGTAAGTTACGTGTAGGTATGTATGGCTGGATAATTTCAGCGAGGTAAGTAGGAGCAAGTCCATGTATTGATTTATAGGTTAACAGCAAAACCTTAAAATCAGCCCTAACCCTAACAGACAGCCAGTGTAAGGATGCTAATACAGGAGTAATGTGTTTAAAAAAAGAAATTCTAGTTAGGATTCTAGCTGCCGTGTGCAGCACTAATTGAAGTATATTTATTGATTTGTCAGGGTGACCGGAAAGAAGAGCATTGCAGTAATCTAAGTCTAGAAGTAATGAAAGCATGGATTCGTTTTTCTGCATCACATTTTGATAGAAAGTTTCAGATTTTTGCAATGTTTGAAGATGAAAATAAGCAACTCGAGACATATATGTTAATCAAAGGAGAGGTCAGGGTCAAGGGTAACGCAGAGGTTTCTTACAGTTTCTTGGGATACGACCATGCAGCTGTCGAGGTTCACAGTGAGATCTGCTAACAACCCTCTTTGTTTCCTAAAACGAGCATTTCTGTTTTTCTTGAGTTTAAGAGCAAGAAGTATTCTGTCATCCACTTCCTAATATCTGAAACGCATGCTTCCAAAGTAGCTAATCTTGGGGCTTCTCCATGATTCATTGAAATATATAACTGTGTATCATCATCTTAACAGTTGAATATCCACACACAGTTGAATACACTGGTTGGGTGTAAGATGGCGGCAGTCTTACCAGATCCTCCAGGGCCGCCTTTCGTGCTTGGGCTCCCTGAAACGCTTCACTGCAGACAGGACAGAGACAGAAATCATTATTAACACACGGGATTCAATCATTTTAAGACATACCTCATTATACCACAGAACTGTTAAATACACTGCTCAAAAAAATTCAGGGAACACACAATTATCACAGTATAGCACCAAGTCAATTAAACTTCAGGGATATCAATCTATCTAGTTAAGAAGCATAAGCGATTGTAAATCAATGTCACCTGTTTTGGTGAAAATGAAAAAAGTGACAACAGAGCACTGGAGAGGCAACAGCAATGAGCACTGGAGAGGCAACAGCAAGACAACCCCCAAAAAGGGAATGGTTTTGCAGATGGTGGCCATAGACAACTGCTCTCATCCTTCCGGACGGATTCATCTCTAGTTTTGCATTTTGCAAATGTCACTGGTAGCATGTGAACTACATATTCATAAGGAGATACTCACCCTCCAAAAATTGGAAAAAAATCAAACTTAAAAATCATTAAATTTCTTTGACCCATTTTCTAATTATCATGTGACATAAAAAATGATGTTATTATTAATAGTAAAAATAAATGTTTCAGTTATTATTTACATGTGTGAATGCATTGCATAGATTGGATGAACATGCATTTTTATAGTATGACCCTTCTAGCATGCCCTCAAGTGAGCAACTGTAGGCAATTGTGGAGTGGCAATCCGGACTTTCACGCGTAATCTATACAAAACCTTGGGGATTTCTCATCTTTTGGTTGTTACAGATGCAACCCAGTCGTTCGGTGGTGGTCATATAATTAGAATATCATCAAAAAGTTGCTTTATTTCAGTAATTCCATTCAAAAGTTAAACTAGTACAATGTATACATTCATTCCACACAGACTGATATATTTCAAGTGTTTATTTCTTTTAATTTTGATGATAATAACGGACAACTAATGAAAACCCCAAAGACAGTATCTCAGAAAATATGAGTATTGTGAAAAGGTTCAATATTGAAGACACCTGGTGCCACACTCTAATCAGCTAATTAACTAAAAAAAAACGGCAAAGGCCTTTAAATGGTCTCTCAGTCTAGTTTGGTAGGGTACAAAATCATGGGGAAGACTGCTGACTTGACAGCTATCCAAAAGATTACCATTGACACCTTGCAAAAGGAGGGCAAGACACAAAAGGTCATTGCTAAAGAGGCTGGCTGTTCACAGAGCTCTGTGTCCAAGCACATTAATAGAGAGGCGAAGGGAAGGAAAAGATGTGGTAGAAAAAAAGTGTACAAGCAATAGCGATAAGCGCACCCTGGAGAGGATTGTGAAACAAAACCCATTCAAAAATGTGGGGGAGATTCACAAAGAGTGGACTGCAGCTGGAGTCAGTGCTTCATGAACCACCACGCACAGACGTATGCAAGATATGGGTTTCAGCTGTCGCATTCCTTGTGTCAAGCCACTCTTGAACAAGACACAGCGCCAGAAGCGTCTCGCCTAGGCTAAAGACAAAAAGGACTGGACTGCTGCTGAGTGGTCCAAAGTTATGTTATGTTCTCTGATGAAAGTACATTTTGCATTTCCTTTGGAAATCAAGGTCCCAGAGTCTGGAGTCTGGAGAGGAGAGGCACAGAATCCACGTTGCTTCAAGTCCAGTGTAAAGTTTCCACAGTCAGTAATGGTTTGGGGTGCCATGTCATCTGCTGGTGTTGGTCCACTGTGTTTTCTAAGGTCCAAGGTCAACGCAGCCGTCTACCAGGAAGTTTTAGAGCACTTCATGCTTCCTGCTGCTGACCAACTTTATGGAGATGCAGATTTCATTTTCCAACAGGACTTGGCACCTGCACACAGTGCCAAAGCTACCAGTACCTGGTTTCAGGACCATGGTATCCCTGTTCTTAATTGGCCAGCAAACTCGCCTGACCTTAACCCTATAGAAAATCTATGCGGTATTGTGAAGAGGAAGATGCGATAAGTCAGACCCAACAATGCAGAAGAGCTGAAGGCCACTATCAGAGCAACCTGGGCTCTCATAACACCTGAGCAGTGCCACAGACTGATCGGCTCCATGCCACACCGCATTGCTGCAGTAATTCAGGCAAAAGGAGCCCCAACTAAGTATTGAGTGCTGTACATGCTCATACTTTTCATGTTCATACTTTTCAGTTGGCCAACATTTCTAAAAATATTTTTATTGTATTAAGTAATATTCTAATTTTCAGAGATACTGAATTTGGGATGTCCATTAATTGTCAGTTATAATCATCACAATTAAAAGAAATAAACATTTGAAATATATCAGTCTGTGTGCAATGAATTATAGAAGTATCCCCTTTTGAATGGAATTACTGAAATAAATCAACTTTTTGATGATATTCTAATTATTATGACCAGCACTTACGTGTGTGTGTGTGTGTGTGTATATATATATATATATATATATATATATATATATGTGTGTGTGTGTGGGTGTGTGTGTTTCAGGACTCAAGTGATTTCGCTTAATGATTTTTCAGCCATTGCAGAATATCATAGACGCATTTATCAGAACCGTCAAGAGTAATGTGTATCATAACGGTTACGAATGTGTGTAACGTCACAGCCCAAAGACACAGATCCTGTAATGACATCCAGATGCCCATCGCTGGTCCATTTACCTGCTGCCATCACCATGTTTCAGCATGACAATGCACTGTCTATGTCACAGAAATCTCTGCACAATTCCTGGATGCAGAAAATGCACCCGTTCTTCCATGGCCTGCATAGTAACCAAACATTGAGCATGTTTGGGGTGCTCCGAATCAACGTGCACAACAGCATGTTCCAGGTCCTGTCAATATCCAGCCAATATTTGAACAGCCATTGAAAAGGGAAGGAACAAATAATTCCACAAAAAAATATAAAATGGGAAAAAATATAAATGGGATCAACAGTCAAAATCAACATCCACATTCAACAGGCCAAGCCGCTTCGGAAACACAGTTTTTAAAAGATGATTTCACGTCTAAAAGTAAATGCACCCTATAGCAGACATTACCAACATTCACAATTAAGAGGTGGTTCAGGGGAGCAGTGGGATTCACTCCGTCAGCCAGAACTCGTTGCTAAATTTCATCTTCTAAAAACCAATCAATTATTTTAGATGGGAGGGGGATCATGAGACTGCTGTTCTCCTTTTTCATTTCTGCAGAAAATGTACAGGACTCATGAATATGGCCAGCAGGATGGGAAATGCCCAGAGTTCTGGTTCCCCTTTTAACTTGATAACCTAAGACACCAATGTCTAAAGTAAACAAACTTTAGTCATTGGGCTACAAGCCAGCTATTGAAAAGCCATGTTGACACAAAAAAATAAAAAAAATATCACCTTTAGAGGAAAGGTGACTCTTAAAAGAGGAACAGGAGTTCTACTCCACATTAGGTAGCCTACTACAATTGTAGCCAGAGGTCTCTGCATCTCGATGCACCTGCTGCATTTAACTTGTGGTTTGAGCAGAGAGAAACTCTGGTTTCTTGTGAGAGTAAATACATTTTCTTTTAGCGGTGTAAACAAACCCTACTTGTCAGAGGACCTGCGGTTAGACCAGGCACCATCAAATGGACACAGCGTCCTGGCCACATGACATGTATGTCATGGGAGCAGTGAGATATGTCCATCATTTATAAGTTATCTGTATTATTTCACATTTTCTGAATTTCTTCTCTCTGGCCATATTAATGCTTAGTGATTATAGACATTATACAGTTGATATTATACATGTCAAATGAAGTAGTATCTATGCTATGAAAATATATTTGGCCATACGTTATCCACTATTATACAATTATTTAATATTAAACACTGGAACTGCAGTTCCTGTGAAACCTGTGTTGATACATTTCCTACAGATTATAGAACATATGGTGCAATGTTAACCATCACCTTTTAACCATGTTAGCTACGTGTCCGGGAAATGGAGTGACCGATATCATGCGCAATTTGAAATGGATGGCATTACTGTCATTTGGTACCCTCAGAAATGCTTTGCAACCTATGATAAAGGATGCGAAATATCTTAGAACAGTAACGATCTTCAGCATTATAGTTATTTTCCAAAACCCAAATCAGTAGCCATAGCCACCTTTCAACAGTATTCCCAGGGAGGAGATGCGGTCCAACATAGGTTTGAAAGGGTGTTCAAACATTGTTCACTACGGGCAAACAAGACTTGGAGAATCTTATCAGCAACTAGCCGTTTCAATGGCACACTGTGTAGAAGCAGAGAAAATATGGCCACAGTGACCGCGTTGCAGGAAATGAACAAAATCAAGACGTTAAAACATACTGAACTTACAGTAGTAGGGAATCAATTTTCATCCTAAAAAATTATTTGTATTCCCTGGAAATGTATGAAGAAGCAAAAATAAGTCTGTTTTTTGCCCACTTAAAATGAAAATGAAAACAGACTACCACAAATTCTCTATAAATGTAACTTCTACAAGTAGTATATTCTTAGAATTACCATTTTAATTCAGGCAGGCTTTAGTTTTGCAAACATTCAACATTATACACTAGAAGTATATAGCTAAAAACCAGACTTGCTAAGTACATGGTCAAAATAAAGGATAACTACACCCAAAAAACAAAAGGTATACGATTTTGTTTAGATCTCAAATGAGGCCTTCTGATGTGGACTTAGATCCATGCAATATTGTTTTCTATAAAAAGAGGAATGCATTTTAGGGGAGAAAATACAACGGAATCAAGCAAACATCCAAAAAAAAAATGTTACAGGTCCATATTATCTCCAATAAACCACTTGGTGTGTGTGTGTGTGTATTCTCTGAATTCAACACAGTAGTTTACAAGCAATGTTCTGGCTGTTGCCGACAACAGACTGCATGTTTCCATACACCCCCACAACCTCCATTTCACATGATTGATTGTTGGGAGACAAGTGTTTCAATGCTTTATGACTCCACTCATCACTAATCTAGCAGACATAGGTCTACCCTACCACTCAGCTTGGGTTTAAGGTATGACACCATTAAATAACGATCCCTTTGTGTGTGTATTAAATAGGTCACAGGGAGTGCAAAGTAGCTTATAAGTGCCTATGTCGCCTGCCTGAACGGGAAACGACTTCCCTAGTATGCTGCAGAAACATGTTTCCGGGAAAATGTGCGCATGTATGTTGACTTCAGGCTCCCTCAGAACTGCTGACACACCCTGAATGTACGTTTTGGGCTGAGCTGTGCTGTGGATGGGGTCAGGCAATCTCAATCCTGTTAGGAAAGCTGCATCAAACACTACTGCCGAGGATGTGGAAAACAAGAGCCCGCTGAAATATCTGTGTCTAGTCGCATGTAGTAAAAGTGTTTTAATCCAAGATTTGTACTGCACATGTTTTTAAGCTGCCGCACATCTGGACTGGAGAATCTTGTCAGCAACTAGACGTTTCAACATCACACTGTGTAGAAGCAGAGATAATATATCTGGTAGAATCAGATGACTAAATCATATCTACACCCATTTACTGGGCACAGACATTTCACCAGTACTTGTACTGTTCAATGACAAGTTGAATCGATATCTATCTCTGAGTCAGGGCCACACTGAACCTGACTCAGAGGTCAAAGAGTCACACTGAGGTCAAAATACACTGAAAAAATTCAACATTATGTGAATGGGAGAACATAGGTGTTATGCTCTGTTCAAAAGAGTAACACTGCAATCCAGTATTTTCTAAAGGTGAACAGTTGATTGCAATGACAGACAGTAATGCTTTATATTCGAAAGCAACAAACAATTTGTTATAGCCCAAACATGTCCAACACTGCATAGTGAAATGTAATTTTACAAAGACAGTACATTTGAATTTATACAGTTGACGTCTGCCCGGCAGTTAAGTAGTACTCACACATAAGCGTACTGAAGGCCACCATCGCTAGCAGGCCTTGCAGGAAGATGCCGAAGGAGTCCATCAATGCACCGTTCTCGCAGCCACGGGTGTCCGCATCTGGCGTGGGGCTGGCAGGCACCGACGACGTGTTGGAAGTGGACATAGCGGCCACGTCCCCGACTTGGGAAAGAAGACTCACCCCGCTAACCCCCATAGCTAGCTGACCAAGGGTTAACTAGCTAACTAAAAATATAGTAACGTCCATTTAAATGTATCCTCCAGTTCCAACAGATTGGGCTTATTCGTCATCCAGTTGATCGTAGCTAGCAATCAATACCCCTTATACAAATGTCAAGATATACTGTAACGTTAATAATGTTGGAATCGCATCCAGTTTCACACTGGATCTTCTCATTTCTTTCGTAGCCACTGTAGGCTAGTTGTTGATAATCCACATAGCTAGTAGCTATATTAACTCCAGAGGACCGCATACATAACGTTAGCTACTACCATACATGCCAGTCTTAGTATAATATATCTAACTATGATGTCAGCATCTTCTTGCAGGCTTCATCAACAATTAAATTACTACAGTAACTCGCTATGACAAACGCATTAGCCAACACAAAGCTAACTAGGTAGCTAAACGTGGGCAATGTTTCTATACTTCCCACATTTAGCTGCACCACAAAACCGCATGTGACTGTACTATAGCATTTAGTCAGTTGATATTAGTCGACCACAAAAGAAGAGTTCTGCGAAAACAGGCATGTTTGCGTGAGGGATAACAAACGACGCTAACGACCTACTGTACTAGTTAATTCCGTGAATTTCTGTATCACGTAGCTACGTGTTACCAAACGACTTACCTAAAACACAGCTGCAATTGTAATACCTAAAACACAGCTGCAATTGTAATAGTGTCAGGGACAAATCATCATTATCTAAAATACCAGGCCAAGTTTACGAATTGCAACTTAGGTAGATAACGTTAGTATTGTAGCTAACACGTCATCTAGCCAGTAAATTGCGTGTAGTCTCAAGTAGTTGCCATTGATACCTGCCTGTTTTATATGCACGATATTGTAATTTTGCTACTTTTTCATTTCTAAAAGCAATATTTCTCATTAAACATGGAAACGGCGAATAATTTCCGTGATGACCAGTCGTTGTACATCACTGGAATAATCAGCTGCATCCCTTTGCCTAGACAGCCTACCGCTGTCCACTCATGTTGACATTGTACGTAGCTAAAGGTCCATGTGATCAACGTGAAAACATATATCTTGGGAAGTGTAGGAACGATCTAGGGATGAGATTCAGGCTTTTATTCCATATTCTTTAAATGGCAATTATGTTAAACAACCATAGATAAAAAATCAAATTAATCAATTTCATCGTTTTTCCAATGTAAAGGTGGTAGAGACCGCTTTACGAGGTAAACTAAAACGGAAACACAGTTGGCTCACGAAAATAAAACACCACACAATATCCAGTAGTCCACCAAAAGTAGTAATACAAAAGGAAAACCATCAAATGATTAGAATTATCTCAAAAACACATCCAAATGCTTTTATTAGGCCCTGATGTTTTTAATATAATTAAATTCAAATCCCTCTCAAATATGACGAAAAGGCTGTCAAACAGTAGATAGTGCTTTCTTTAGGCTTTTTCCAATCTCAAATTTGTCTACCCTTTGAAATGCCTTTGTACAGACACTTTCAAATATTTTTTTCTTAGAAAATCAAGCTATAACCATTAATCACCCTGTTGCACTAGAAGAGCTTTTAAAGTACACTATATACAAATACACCTTTCTATGTACAGTTTAAATACCACAATACAGTCCATGGTTTGTTTGTCTTTGTGCTTAGATCCATGTCCACACTTTCATTAAATGAAACCAGGTTTCATTTGAGACTTTGGGTCACATTGAGGTGTATACAGCGAGCCAAAACTCTCTGACCATACAGTAGAAATAGCAACAACAACCAAAAAAACAAAACAGGAAATAACAAAAAGTCTTGATCCATCTGAAGTCCATGCATGACTGTTGCTGCTGTGCTGGGTTCCAGGTCATACGGAAGTCCATTGTTAAATCAGTTATAGAGTCACTCCATCTTACTGACTGCATGTAATGTTTGTCTTAGTTTCGAACCCTCCGCTATGTCGCAAATTGTTGGTAGAATGCCAGTTTGACCCTCTCGATATGGTGACAAAGCTTTATGGCTGGTCCCAGTTTCAGGTCCATACACTCTTGCACTGTGGGCAGGTTGAGCAGGAGAAGAGCCTGTCCATCAATCTCCTAAAAACACAAACATGGCCATGGGGTTAGACGATGATGACAAAAGATTTTGGCGACACTATGCACAGTAATATAGTTGAGAAAATCATTGTGTGTGTGTGTTGGGGGGGGGGGGGGGGGGGTTGCGAGTGTGTGTTCAATACCTGATCCATGAAAATGCGTGCCAGGGGAGCACAGTCCGTGGTCCTAATGAAACGTACTACATCGGTCACAGTCCACTCCAGGGGACTGGTGTCCAAGCAAAGCTTCTGGGGAACCTCGGCTCTCAAGCTCTGCAAAAAACAAATGCAAAACACAGATTCAGTTATCACTTTCTTTATTTGACAAAAATAATATGGCATAGACAAACAGTAGCCCACTGTCAGACAGTACCGCAGAGACTGAACGATTACCAGCATTCAGTTTCATGCAGTATTTCCAATGTTTTTCAGGCTTAATATACTGTATTACAGTGTTGTGTTTGGTGTGTATTTTTCTGTTGGCTTCACAAAATGAATGTCAATCTAAATGGACAATCCAGTATATGGTAAGGATAATGTAATGTAATGTATACACTGAGACAGTTTATTAGGTACACCCATCTAGTACTGGGTTTGGCCCAACCTTGCCTCTAGAACAGCCTGAATTCCTTGGGACACTGATTCTGCAAGGTGCCAGAAATGTTCCACATGGATGTGAGTCCATTAGGATGTTATTCGATTCCACATGGATGTGAGTCCATTAGGATGTTAGTCGATTCCACATGGATGTGAGCCCATTAGGATGTTAGTCGATTCCACATGGATGTGAGTCTATTAGGATGTTAGTCGATTCCACATGGATGTGAGTCCATTAGGATGTTAGTCGATTCCACATGGATGTTAGTCGATTCCAAACGGCATTATGCATTTGATGCAGGTAGGATGGTGGTACATTTATGCTGCAAACAAGTTCCATATCATCCCAAAGATCCTATAATGGTTTGAGACCTGTCTACTTGTGTTAACACAACTCACTGTCTGGTCCTTGGAACAATTCTGAGACAGTAAGTACTGTGTGACATGTGGTATAATCCTTCTGGAAGTATCCATGTGATGAAGGGTAAACCGTCGTGATCCAGGGATGCAACTGAACCATAACAATGTTCCGATACATGGTGGCGTATCAAAGACCCGTCTGCCAGGAAAACCTTCCTTATACCATTACTGCACTGCTACCAGCCTGTCCCGTTTACACCAGGAAGGATGGATCTGTGGATCTTATGCTGCCCTTCAATTAGTATGATGCAACAGAAACTGATTCTTCAGACGAGGTATACAGAATTACAGTCGTTTACCTTTGGTGAAGGTGGATGGTTCTCATCATCAGAGTAGGATGGTGAGCGAGGTTTCCTGCGCTTTCGGGTCGGCCTGGGCGTTGTGGGAGGTGAGGGGGATGGGGTGGGTGGTTGGGACTTCCCAACTGAATATTCAGAATCATCCTGATCATCCTGGAGCTCAGAGCCAGTGTCGTCACTCAGAGAGTCTTCATCATCCAGATCCTCCTCTTCTCCACTGCCCTGTGTTAAAAGGATGGTTCCGTTTAAAGAGCTCTGTATACAGTGTTTCTTTGTGCATTTATGTGTGTGTGTATGTTTGGACATGCATGCTGTGTTACCTGAGGTGAACCGGCAGGGGTGTTGTCCAGTGAGGCTGAGGAGCGTCTCTTCTTATGGACGAAGAGTTGTTTCCGCCTCTTCCTCCTCCTTCCTCTCCTCTTCACCCCTCCTTCCAGGTTAGAGTGCCCCCCTGGAGGGCGGCCTACTCGCCTACTCTTCTTCTTACCATAGTAATAAGCTGCAGGGATCAATTCAATATAACTATCTCACTCCTCATTCAGTACCATAATATCAACATAGGTGGATAACCAAGCACACATAAAACAGAAACTGGTTCCTCTTCCTTTCCCTAGCTTTTCAGCTTTTATTGCCCAGTTTCTCCATCATACCTGATTTCTGAATTAAGAGTTTTCCATCGTGTGTCTTTGATCTAGAGTTTGACTAGGTCACGTACTGTATTTGGTCTTAGTGAGCACAGAGCAGTTCTCTGAGCAGCGTTCCAGCACCATGCGCGGTCCAAACAGGTTGGGGCAGCATTCCAGCTTGATGCAAGTCTTCCTACAGAACTCAGCCACACGATCTGCCGTACGCACAATCTCCACTGTAGCCCGGTAACTCTTCCCCTTGTACCTACCGGTCATAAACAGAATCTTTGGTTACCAACGCCAGGACCGTTTAGCCAGACCCAGCACAAAATTCAGATAGTAGAAAAGTTTAAAAGTGATTTTAAGTAAAAAGTTCATAGGTTAATAGTAATGACATTATATAGAATCCTCACTTGGCTTTGAGTGTCTCTCCATGGCCATGCCAGCGGCCCTCCTGGTCCAGCTGCAGCTCTCTGAGCACCCGGCTGGGCTTGTAGGCTGAGTTGATCAGCAGAGTCAACACCTAAACAGGGAGACAGAGGGGATTAGCATGGATACTGTTCTGAGTCTGTCTGGATTTTTTTTAGATAGTGAAATGTAATAAGGATTTTTTTCCCACCCATTTATATACACACAACATACTACACACTTTTAGGGGATATTTGTTATTATTTAGAAAATTATTTATGAAAAATGCAAAACTGAAATAAAATAATTGGTTAATTCTTCACCCTTATTAATACTAGCTGGAAGCACTTCTTGCAGTCATTACAGCAGTGAGTGTCTTGGGATAGTTCTCTACTAACTTTGCACATTTAGATTTGGCAAAATATTATTATTCTCCTAATCTATCAAGTTCCTGGGGAGCATCAATTAGCAGAAGTCATATCATAAATATTTGATTGGATTGAGGTTGGGGCTCTGACTGAGCCACTCAAGGACATTTACAAATGTATTTCTCAGCCAACCAAATGTAGCTTTGACGTCTGACTTTCAGCTTTCTTGCAGAGGGCAGCAGGTCATATTTTATCTTAAGTGCCCTAATCTCTGATGTTGCGAAACATCCCCATAACATGATACTGCTTCTACGTTTTTGGGTGTTATGCTTTGCATGTAAAAAAAGTTACATTTTATAAGACCACAAATCCCTTTTCCAAATTGCTATAAAATCCTCAGTAATTTCTGGCATACTTCAAATGGGATTCAAGATGGGCTTTCTTGAGTAATTGGCTAGGGATATTATTGTGACAATGCACACAACCAGTTTTGGCCATAAAAGCATGTAGCGTTGTCAAATTTGCAATTACTACTGTCTGAGCAGTCTTCTTCCTGGTCAGTCATCCAGTTTTGAAGGGATGGCCTCATCTAGGCATGGTCTTGGTGGTTTCATACACCTTCGACTTCTCAATAAATTGTCTTGACTGTGCTTTAAGGGATATATCTTTTATACTCCTGTGATTATTTTGAAAGCTCCTCGGTGGTTGAGCAAAATCATGTGAATCAGGATTGATATAACAAGGGGGATGGAGACTAATCCAATTATGTTATGTCAGTTTTGTATTTATAACATACAGTTTCCTTTCACATTAATAAATTCCGTTAAGTGCTGAGTGTGGTGTGTCAATAATGCCAAAAAACATTTAAATGCATGAAACTCTAAGGCACCAACACAACAAAATGTGAGAAGATTCAAGGGGTGTAGATATACTATGGGCACTGTAACAATTAACATGATATAGTGGAAAGGTTGTTTCAGTAACAGTCAGGTGTTCCTCACCTCTTTGAGCACTAAGACACAGTTGCCAGGACCGACACACTGGGGTAGCTCAGCAATGCGGCCCTTGTTCAGGTAGGGGCCAGAAAAGCAGCGATGGTTGAAGTATATCTTGGGACAGCAGTACTTTCCGTTCCCTTGCCCTGTACACCAACAGAGCACACACAGTGTGAATGCACCAACTCACCTCAGAAACATAAATAATGTATTTTTCTGGGATGTCTAGATGAGAAAAAGAACCCTCACC
This sequence comes from Esox lucius, assembly GCF_011004845.1. NCBI lineage: Eukaryota > Metazoa > Chordata > Actinopteri > Esociformes > Esocidae > Esox > Esox lucius. The sequence continues at coordinate 19,410,562 of NC_047585.1, forward strand.
AGTTTCTGATTGGCTGGAAATCTGCTGCTTGAGTGCATCAGGAGATGAAGATTTGGGTGGTGCTTGTCTGTGGTGATAAAGATAAAGGTTAGGGGTCAAGTGCATGGGACAGAAATGTTAATTGATAGTTGAGCCAATGAACAGAAACGATAGATTATTTAATTCTCCTTAGACCCACTTACTGTTTCTCAGGCTGCACCACAGCAACCTTCCTCTGCTTCTCAACTGTAAGTTAAAGTATAATCACCTTTAATAAAACTACACCAAAACCAAACACAGCACTGACAAACAATGTGAATTTAATTGTAACACTTCCACGCACATGTGCACCCCATTCAGATTAAAGAGAGGACCACAGAGTGATCCAATTTTGGAACCCCCACCTTTGGGCTTGATGGGGTACAGCAGGGGGTAACCATTCGTTTCACACCAGCTGACAGGGAATATGTCCAACGAGTCGACATGAACTATCAGCTCTGGCATAGCCTGTTTCAGCCCTGTACACAGACACACAAATTATTTAGACATACATAACTTATTAATGATCTAGCACACTCAAATTGGATGCAGACTTTAAAAATGCAAAGCTCAGATATAAGGCATAGCTGGTTCTCACCTTCCAGGCTCAGCCAGATATGTTGCCCTTTGACCTTGGTTACTGTTGCCACGTGAATGTGCTCAGGTGAAAGTGGGTTGACGGCCTCCAGATTCATGGCCACTTTGAAGCTGTGGTCAGACTGTTCCTGAGAGGTGGTCAGAGAAGTGTCAGGAAATATACGTCCCTGGTTCACTCATGCTACACACTCATGCATTGTTGTGTGAGCCTGACTCACGGTAGGGAAGCAGTTCTGGGGAGCTGCCTCAGCCTCACACTGTTTCAGATAGTCGGCCCAGTCAAAGTCCTGCCCCTGGTACCCTACAAAAAGTTAGAGAAGATAGGGACCACAACAGAATTAGCTAAGACCTATAAAAACACTTGAACACAGGTTCAAAAGTAGCTCTGCAAATGTTCCTGGGGTTTTCCTACCTGGAGGGGGGCTTAGCGAGAGGCCGTTCTTCAGGCTCCATTGGGCAGGAAATATCCCAGGACTGTCCCTGTGGCACAAGAAGGACCGCCCGCCGCCCTCTGACGCTGAATCATCACCGCGGAGATCATCCATCTTTACCAGGAAGTACTGGTCACTGAACACCTGAAGAGGAGAGAGAAGGTATATCACATCACGCACCTGTCTGCTGAAGTTACCCTCCCCTTGCGGCATGACCATAACACCAACATACAGCCACATTTATCCTGAGAACCCAGGCCATGGGACAACACAAGCATCTATGAAATGACTATGTCCAAAACTATTATTTACTAGATTTGAATTTGAATCGCGCTGCCTGGGTTTACCAGCAGACAAGCATGAAGAGCAATGAGCAACAAGCCGAGTAACATTCTAAATGGTCTATTCCCTAAATTCCCTATTTGCCATTGGCCAGGTTATTCATGTACAAAAACTCACCGTATGTGGTAGTTAGGCTATTAACCTAAGGCAAGAGAACAATACAGATTGTAGAATGGAGTGAGGGCGGAAAGCAGCAAGTAGAGTGAAGTGCATAATTGGGTATATATTTTTTTCATTCTTGCCTTTCAAGATTAAACATTGAATCCATGACTCTATTGGCCTAATGGAATTCCATTTTAGAACGTTTTTTTTGTTGCTAAGAATAATAATGAAAAAGAGAGAGAGGAAAAGAAAATTGAAAAACATTTGCAAGATATACTTGCAAAGAGGTTAAACTGCTGTCGGAAATCACTCCTTCAGAATAAAACCTTGCTGAAAGATTAACCAATGGCTTTGTTAAATACAGCTGCAGAAATGTTACCATGTCAGGTTAAACTTGAATAGGCTATTTGTAATGTTGTTGAAGGGTTAATTAACGTCTGTGAGCGGTGCTAGTTGCATACAATTTTGCCTCCCTCCTGCAAGTCGTGTTGTTTCACAAACAAGTTTATTTACAAGAAGAATGCTAGAATGCTACTTGTGCGTTCTTTATAATGCTTGAACATAAAAGAAAGCCTCAGTAAAATAATCATTACAACAGAATATAATTCCATGTCAACGCTATCAAAATCGTTATATAGTGACTAGATAAATAAGTTCCAGTTTATTTGTTTCACATGTTTCATATAACAAGTAGGCAATATAATTTCAGATTTTAAGATAATTATACTGTTTGCTGCTTTTTAACAAGCTAACTAAAGTGTTTTAAACATTGTGGATTTTTTAGCACTGTGTGGCACTATAAGTTAACAGTCTCTACAAAGAAACAAGTACTTTGTTAGCATTCCAGTAATAGGCATTAGTGTTTTTTTGTCTGTTTGCCAGTAATGGTGTTATTCCCAGAATAGAATGAAGGAATAATGATAAGAGTGTGGATACTGCCTAACCTTCAAGGTCCGGTACACTTGACCAAATCCTAACCCACTTTTCTGCCTCCAGTTATTTCAACCAATGCTACAGTCGTGTACCTAATCCCCATTAATATGGATAAAACGTATTTTCACACATAAACAATCACACGTGGCAACTGTCAAAAAACAGCAACAGCAGTGAATCCTCATGCAGCGCAAAATGTGGCACGTGGCACAATTTCTCCCAGATCAGTCGGCTTGGAGTGGTTAGGCTCCCGAAGTTTGCAAAGGTCCTGTGTCAGGATTCATCTGTGCTCGCTTAGCCCTGAGGTGACCACTGACCTGAGTGGACTGAACAGGCAGCAACAATATGGAGGAACTGTTTGACGGGGCCGAGAGCCTCCATCCAGACCAGTCGTACCCTTAGGCGAGAGTCTGACAGTAAATTGCTTGTTACCTTGGTAACGGTGGCAGGACTGATGCAGAAAGGGGACGCGGGGTCAACAGCTTCCAGTTTCATCCCCTCAGCGAAGCAGTGGGCAGCTATGGCAGGCCGGTCCTGTGGCATGGGAAGGATCAATATAGCACCCATGTTCCAGAAGGGTCCCTGAAATGCTAGTGGGTTATAGTCCATAGGGCCTTTACCTTGGAGAACTCATCCGAGAGGGCATTATCATCAGACTGCCCGATGATCCTCTGCCTGACCTCATCCCACTCCTCCTCTGTGTGCAGGCTGACCAAGGCTGAAACAAGCAACCAAGCGGGTGCACGCACACGCACACACACACACACACACACAATTACGATAAAAACTAAAAACCACCAGCTCTGATTCATTCATGAATCGTATTTAGCTTTTCGCACCTTGAATGCGAATTCCTCCGAGTTCTATTCTACAAAGACAAGTTTACCTGAAGGAGGCCTTAGGGCGTGGCCATGCTTCTTGGCCCAGCCAGGTGGGTGCAGGCAGGGGTGCAGGTAGTAGACCCAGCGCGTGGAGTGAGGGTGGAGAGAGAGCCCCTCTGTGCCCGCCAGGCGTAGTCTCAGCCTGCCACCCACGTTCTCCTCCACCTCAGCGCCCCAAGCAACCGCGGGGTCAGTGCCGTCCTGGAGCTCCACGCTGCAGCCTGGGCAGAGCAGGTCCACCGGGTCCTTTCCACGCTGGGGCTGCAAACACATTCGCGCGCACACACACACACACACACACACACATACACACACAAACACAGAAAGGACTTCTAAGCCCAGGCTCATTTTCAATACATTCCCAGTCGTTTCACGGTTATAAGCGAGCCTCTCTCACCCCTTCTAACAGGTTGGCTGGGGCAGTGCACTTCTCAGCCAGGGCTTTCTCCAGGACACCCTCCCAGTCTGGCTGCTTCTCTCTCACACCTGAAGAGGGCGACGGAGACAATGTTGAAAAGGAGGCCTTGGAAATGTCCTTGAATTACTTCTAGGTTTCCATGTAACTACAGCCCTGTAATAATCCCGGTACAGCTAGTTGGGAGTGGTCGTATAACAGAACAACAGCTCCCTCCCCAGGCCTGGCTCTCTCACCCTCAGGGGGCCTCATGGGTTTGCCCTGCTCCCTGCTCCAGCCCAGTGGGTGGAGGTCTGCCGTCATGATGTCACACCAGAAGTCGGCCCGGCGGTCGTCCTGGTAGCCCTCATAGCGCAGGAGCAGCAGCTGACCACATGTGGTGATTATGGTGGCCACCCAGTAAGGCTGGTCGCTCTCCGAACGCACACACACCTCCAGCTTCATACCTGGAGTCAGGCCCGTCTGCAGGCCCTGATCCACCTGGGGAGAATCACGTGGGATCAGTAGGCAGTGGGTACTGACTTGTTCTTCAGCGGATGAAGGTGAACAATCTAGGTACTCACATGTTTGAAGGCATGGTGGGGCACAGACACGGCCTCGTTCTCCTCCAGGTACTCATCCCAGTTGAAGTCAGACACATCCTGACTAGAATCCCCGTCTACAATACGAGCATGCGTTCATTATGTTACGTCAGAAATCTCTTTACACCTGTAACAAAGCAGCTGGTCCTTGTTATTACTCACCAGACTCCAGCAACTCATGACTCATGTTGGCTCCTCCTGCTGCCCAGGTCTTCAGGATATGTGGAAGAGGAAGACATATTATTCTATGGAAAATCTAAATATGCTTGACTTACACAAGTAGGACAGTAGGTTTGACTACACACCCCCTGTGTAGTCAAACCTTTTTATGACTCCAGTACAAAGACAATTTTATGACTGTATGTTTGGCATTTTTTCATTTTAAAAGTTAACAATGTGTGTGAGAGATGTGAAAACACAACCTGTTTGGTACAGGTTTGTAAAATATACCAAACTTAGTTACTAACTTGCTGAAATATGAGACAGGAGTTAAACATATTGGTTACCCTAAATAAGACCAAAGATATGAAAAAAGATAACTGACACCAAAGTGGTTCCGTAAGCTTATGGCCAATCCGACAACAAAGCAGATGAAATAACTTAACAAAACAAGAGAAATGGCATTCATATACTGGGCATGAGAGAGCATTACACATGACAATAGCACAGAGGTCTGTGTATAGGATGCTGAGGGTAGCTGCTCTGTCACTGCAGCTCCATTCAGCAGGGCTGTCAGGCCTGTCTTTGTCATGTCTGATGTCTCTATTAAAGAGGAGACGGCTATCAGACAGGACCCCACTGACCACCACCCGGACACCACGACCCAGGATCAGTCCAGCCTTTCACACATGACCCCGCTTGTCCTCGGAGTACACACACACACACACACACACACACGCACACACGCACACACGCAAGCCTGACAGAACTTTCTGAAACAGACAGCGCAGAGGGCCTCATTGTGCTGGAGGTCACACTTGCGTCTCAAACACCAGGGAGGATGAAAAGAGCAGCAGAGCCATTTAGCACTCTACAAAGAGCCTGCCGACAGTGTTGGGCCAGATCCTAATACCTGATTATCCCTAAAAACATTTAAAAAATAATGGAAATTTTGTATTATTTGAATATGCGACACAGTTTAAGCAATGTTTAGTATTTTTTTAATGAGCGGAAATTTGAGGATATTCTGCTAATACTGTTAAACAACTGTCACTTAATCACTAAAGTGAACAGGAAGACTAACAACTTCCCCAGTCATTTAACAGAGGCCTACCCAGGACCAACACACACACACGCATGCACACACACACATACACAGGCACACACACACAGACACACATACACACACAGGCACACACGCACACACACACCATATGCACACACACACACACACCACCAGACTGCATGCCCGCCTGTCTCTCTCCGTTACAATACCACACTAGAAGAAATTCACTTACTCACTCTGAAACGGAAACTAAAATGCATTAAAAAAAATACACCAGACAATCTTTACAGCCGCCTCCTTGCTCTTATTGGATCATACAATCAGTGCTTAACATGCCACCGACTGAATGAAGTAATCTGAGTCACAGAGGAGTCGCTGGGCAAGAAATGCTAGCAAAAGAAATGCATTGACTGGTCACCCAAGGTTTTGGGAAATGTAATCAAATATATTACTGACAGAGTTATGTCATGAATAAACTTGGACTATTGTGAGGATTTTCATCAAGTGTAACAACACTGCAATAATATGTGCATTCTCTAGGGTTATGTGTTTATTAATCTTTATTATGAGCAATTGGCCTTCACACCAGCTACTTGTTCTTTGGGAGATTGTATTTCAGCTTGCATATCGCCGTTGTTAAGTAGGCTCGGGACACGATGATATTGTTTGGGTGCCTGGGACCCCTTCAGTGTCATTGTACATTGCACTGTTAAAAGTGCTATTTGAACTGGATTTTGTATAGGCCTAAATAGACAGAGAACAGTATGCCCAAAACAATTTCTACCTTGAGCAGTGGCAACAGTGAATTATCAAAGTTGACAGTTTTATTGCTTAAAACAAATTTTATTGTTGTCAAGTCAAATTACAAAACGTTATATTTTAGGTTGGACACGTCTATTGAAACATGTCACCGTTTATAGCGGCCGGTCAATTAAAACAACGTTGCTGCGACGACTCAAGTTGCATAACTGGGAACTTGGAGCATTTGGGCAGAAATCGGTAGCTTAGTGCTTAGAGTAGCCTACGTAATTTGGTATCATTTATATGTAAGGCATATTCAATGAACAACAATGAAATCAAAACTACGCTATATTTTTTCTAAAGAATAGCCAGGCCTATTTGATTTAAAGTAGGCTAAAATACATCCGTACTCGTCTATCAAGCTTGTGCAATCCTTATTATAAAAGATCGATATTCAAGTAAATACATTTATTAATTTCAGTATGAACATTTAAAATGAATTTTCGCCAGACGCTTTCAATTATTTTCACGCTTGCTAACCGCAATATTCGGCAATACATGGGCAAGAGCTATGCAGACACGAGCGCCGATTATCCAACTTTCAACACTGGAACGTGCACTAAAGAGAATCATGCCGAACGCAAGAAAGAAAATAAATGACATAACCTCTGTGTTTACGCTGTAACCCATAGGTCAGTTACGATTTCAAAGGCACCGCGGTCAAATGCGGCTGATTCGGCACATGCTAAAAACGCTTGTGACCAAGTCAAGTTACTGAAACGTCATGGCTTGAGCAATAGGCTCTACACCGTAGCAAGCAATAAGGGCGCTTACACTCGACCGAGCCCGAGTCATCTTTTTTAGAGACGGGAAAAAAGACGCAGAGAGCACCAAAATGCATTCTAGCACATTAAGCTCTTCGTAAACAAAATATAGTATGTGAGTATTTGGTCACAAAATCTGATTCTTACCAGTAAATAGTTTTTCAAGTCGGTTTTAGATGCCGTCTCTTTCCGCCTAGTCGTTCACGACCTCATTCCAATATGGCACAAACTGCCACTGCGCATGTTCTGCCGCCTATATCCACGTTCTAAGCCCGGGTAGCTGATATTGTAGGCTTTGAGAACGGAAAAAGACTTCCATCTTCAAACACAATAAAAACATGACATATCTAAAACCAGAATTAACAGATACAAACAAAGAGGAAATGCTTTCCTTTTCATTCAGGAATTTCAGAGGGAAACAAACATATTATTTTACGTTTACTGAGACAGAGGATAGCCTTCGTTTGACAAATTCCCTTATGGATTCAACACTTTATTATTAATGGTTTAACTTGAAAATGAATAATCGACCAATTTCGTTGAATGGTAAAACAAATACATAACGACTTGGCTTGAAAACGCATAAAGGAAACGCATCGAGTTGCTTAATTTGGCTCCATTGTTCTGCACATAATATACATATTCAGCAATTATAATTGAAAAAAAAATCTGTCCTCTTATTAACGACCGAACGCAAAATAATGCAGCAGATGGTGACATTGAAAATATATCTCTAATGGCAGAGCAGAGCATTTCTGCAATCACAAAGTCAATATGTGATATCGTGATAAGGTGTTTATGAAATGTTTGGGTGTAGAGCTTTTACAAAAGCCTTTCAGGGTGAAAGTGTTGTGGATTAGGATAGCTGCGTTTGTTAAAAGTAGGCTCAATACAGGCGTTGGGCTATGGTTAAAGATTAATCCCCACCAAAGTCCAATCCATTTGGTAGATTAATAGAAATAACATGTCTAAGATGAACCAGTCTTTGACAGTGGAATGCATTAAATAGAAAGAACATGCACTAATGTTTTGAACAATAAATCAACTATACATTAATATACTGTAATCTATAAAAGTACAAATGTGTTCTACTTTTATTTTCCCTATAACAAGTAGCTGCAGAGATGAGCCTTGCACATTCCACTGATAATAAAGCCTCAGTAGCATTGGATATATGTATTATAACATGCAGCTATAACATTAGCTCATAGCTTCATGTATAATATAACATTAGCTTATAGCTTCATGTAGAATATAAAATTAGCTTATTGCTTATAGCTCCATGAGTCTTCGCAAAGACTCATTGTTGAGGAGTGCAGTGGGCCTATAATAACGCTCATGGTAAAAAAGGGAGCGGACTCAGAGGACATTCGCTGTGCTCACTGCAGGAATGTGGTTGGCCTCGGAGCCAGGTTCGGACGCAGTCGATATTGCTTATAGCACCTGACCACTAGATGGCAGGGTAGTCAACCTATTACCTACTTATGGCAACTCTGTGTAGATGGGTAGTGACAACCAATTGATCAGATAGTGCCCCATTGATGGCAAAGTCTTAAAAATAAAACAAATACATACAAAAAAAAAGATGTGCCAAAATAAAACACCAAACTAGTAGGGCTTTTGGAGAATACAATAACAGAATGATTGATGGCCTACAATATGAATGAATTCTGACAAGCATTTGGAGTTAACTTCATGTTTATTTAGAATCAGATGTAAAACATGAAAACAGTAAAAAAAAAATTGTCTGAATCCATAGCAAACCAAATATCTGTTTAGGACAATATACATATACTTTTACTTCATATACATTATAATTTTGTTACAAAACCTACATTCAAGTAGCGCAAGGCCCAATTATCAATCCTTTTCCGAAAGGAATCCCTCCAACACATACAATATCCATTAATCGCTGTGCAGTACCATTACTAAGACTTCCTCCATTGAGATGTACCACTCACAGTTTCACACTCACTCAGTTAGGAATCAGTGTCATAGGGGTTGGTTCTTTTGCTTTATATCATGTGTATGGGCAGACAAATACAGAAGTTAAAAGGTGAGTGAGACCATCCATGCCTGCGTTAATCTGAGCATCCTCTACTGGTCCTGTTTCTTGGGTGGTCTACAATTAGCTTACCCTCTACAGATATTTTTTTCATAAAGACAATTCATAACTGGCACCAGCATGTGACTCCAAAACCAAGTAGCTAGTACAGCTAGGGGGACATTCCTAGAGATTCGCACAGTGAGTGCTAAAACACACACACACACACACACACACACACACACACACACACACACACAGTAGAGGAAGAACACAGGCGTGTAATATTTGAGCCACATTTGATCCCTGATGTCCCAGCATGCAACATATTAAACAGCCTGAGCTGTGAGTGCCTTGGTATATAAGGTACAGTACACGGACTGATTCATATTTATTCAAGGTTTGATCAGAAGGAAAAGAACGACACCAATATTGATTGGACCCTCCACAGTAATAAATGCAACACTGGACTCCTCCTTCCTTGCTTTTTTCTTTCTATCTCTCTCTTTCTTTCTCTCTATCCTTCCCTCCCTCCCATCTCCCTTCTTCCAACCTTCCTCCCTTCCTTCCATCCAGAGAGATGAGGAAGTCACGTTTTATTTTCATTTGACATTTGTCATGCCATCCATCTTGGGGTTGATGAACGAAAAGCCGGCAAAGGCTGCCTGGTCCATAGAGTCGATCAGATTCTTGTCTGTGTGGGAGAGGCGGGGTTTCTCATTCAGGAACTCCCGATCAAAGTTGCTGCAGTCATTGGGGGCTTTCTGTGATTGGCAGAAAAGAGCTGTCAGTTTAAAATAGACCAATATTTACATAAAAACTCCAAGAATTCCATTTGGTATAAACATCCAAAGTAAGAGCATCAAACTGGCTGTTTCAAAATCAACAGAAGACAAATAACCAATTCATACCACTTTCGGTTTAAATGGGGGGTCCACTTCCCTCTTCTCCAGGGCCATCCAGTTCAGGGTCTTGAAGAAGGAGTGTCCACGGATGTTGCCCACCACCCCTAGTCTGCGACTGGGGTCTCTTTCAAACAGCTGGAAATATGGATAAATACAACAGCAGCTTAGGGATAAGCATGTAGTCGGGTGCATGAATTTGTGAGACGCCTCTTCTTATAAACAGTTACAAATGCAATTAACACATTAAAAGACACTTGTGCCTAATTTTTTAACCAGGTAATCTGAATACTGATTGGGTGACATCTGTGGTTGATGTAAGCAATAACGTATGAGGGTCTTTTAATGTTTTAATTGCCCGATATTACAGCTAAGAGCTGTTCTTAGGCACAATGCATAGTGAAGTGCCCGCACACATCACTTAGCTGTGGTATAACACCAACCACTGAGAAGCCTTTTTAGTCTTAGGCAGTGTCCTCCATAAGTTTTCGGTCAGTTAAGTCAAAATTGCTATAATTCTTGCTGGACACTCAAGGCATTGAATGGATTAAAAGATTAATATAAGGCTCTAATCCAGAATGTCACCCTTTTTTCTGTCCGGCTCAACAAATATACACTGCACAAAAAAATGAAGGGAACCCTTAAATCACACATTGGGTCTCGCTGAAGGAAATACATTACAGATCAATATCTTTACTGTACATTGTGTAATTCGTTGAGAACAAAATGACATAACAGTCAATGGAAACCAAAATCACCAACCGATTGAGGGCTGGATTCACACTCATACCGAAAATCAAAGAGAACAATTGAAATCACAAGCTGTTCCAACTTGCGTGAATTCTATCACGGCAACTCAAAATGTGACTCAGTAGTGTGTATGGACCCCATGTGCCTGTATGCACTCTCAACTACGTCTGGGCATGCTCCTGATGAGACGGCGAATGGTGTCCTGGGGGATCTCCTCCCAGACCTGGATCAGGGCATCAGTGACCTCCTGGACAGTCTGTGGCGCTACTACTCGGCATCAGATCCAATGATAAATAACATCCCAGAGGTTTTCATTTGGATTCAGGTCTGGGGAACGTGAGGGCCAGTCAATGGTATCAATGCCTTCGTCATCCAGGTACACTCTGGTACATGAAGCCAGGCATTGTCCTGCACCAGGAGGAACCCAGGGCTTGGCTGTGAGCACAGGTTCCACTAGAGGACATTGGGCCCTCGAGCCACCCTCATGGAGTCTATTTCTGACAGTTTGGTCAGAAACATGCACACCAGTGGCCGATTGGAGTTCATTTTGAAGGGCTCTGGCAGTGCTCCCCCTTTTCCTCCTCGCACAAAGGAGCAGATACCGGTCTTGCTAACCTTCTTGTGACGGCATGTATGGATGTGCCATCCTGGAGGACCTGGACTACCTGTGCAACCTGAAAGGGCTGCAGGTACCGCCTCATGCTACCAGTAGTGACAAGGACACTAGCAAAATGGAAAAGTAGAGAAGAATCAGTGAGGAAGGATAAGGAGAGAGCAATTGTCAGCCCACCACCTGCAAAACCATTGCCTTTTTTTGGGTTGTCTTTCTGTTGCCTCTTCAGTGCACCTGTTGTCATTTTCATTTGCACCAAAACAGGTGACACAGATTCACAATCGCTTATGCTTCCTAACTGGACAGATTGATATCCCTGAAGTATAACTTGTTGTTATACTGTGATGATTTACGTGTTCCTTAAAACATTTTTAGCAGTGCATTTGAAGTCAGAGGTTTACATACACCTTAGCCAAATACATTTAAAGTCAGTCACAATTCCTGACATTCAATCCTAGTAAAAATTCACTATCTTAGGTCAGTTAGGATCACCACTTTATCTTAAGAATGTGAAATGTCAGAATAATAGTAGAGAGAATGATTGATTTCAGCTTCTGTTCCTTTCATCACATTCCCAGTAGGTCAAAAGTTTACATGCACTATTATTTGGTAGCATTACCTTTAAATTGTTTAACTTGGGTCAAAAGGTTCGGGTTGCCTTCCACCAGCTACCCATAATTTGGGTGAATTATGGCACATTCTTCCTGAAAGACCTGGTGTAACTGAGTCAGGTTTGTACCCCCACAATATGATGCTGCCAACCCCATGCATCCCAACTGTGCCAACCATGTTTGGGATGATGTTCTTCGGCTTGCAAGCCTCCTTTTTCCTCCAAACATAACGATGGTCATTATAGCCAAACACTTCAACTTTAGTTTCATAAAACCAGAGGACATTTCTCCAAAAAGTACAATCTTTGACCCCATGTGTAGTTGCAAACCGTAGTCTGGGTTTTTATGGTGGTTTTGGAGCAGTGGCTTCTTTGCTGAGCGGCCTTTCAGGTTATGTTGATTAAAGGACTTGTTTTACTGTGGATATAGATACGTTTCTACCCATTTCCTCTAGCATGTACATAAGGCCCTTTGCTGTGGTTCTGGGATTTATTTGCACTTTTTGCAGTAAGTATGTTCCTCTCTAGGAGACGGAACGTGTATTCTTCCTGAGCGGTATGATGGCTGCATGGTCCCATGGTGTTTATATTTGCATACTATTGTTTGTACAGATGAATGTGGTACCTTCAGGCATTTGGACATTGCTCCCAAGGTTGAACCAGACTTTTTTCCCCCTACAGTCTAAGCTGATTTAGTTTGATTTTTCTATGAAGAAAAAGGTAGGCCTTGAGAAATACCCACAGGTACACCTCCAAATGACTCAAATTATGTCAATTAGCCTATTAGAAGCTTCTAAAGCCATGACATCATTTTCTGGAATTTTCCAAGCTATTTAACAGCAGTCAACTTAGTGTATGTATACTTCTGGTATTGTGATATTATGAATTATAAGTAAAAAAATAACTTGGAAAATCACAAATAATTGTTGGAAAGATCTCTTGTATCATGCACAAAATACAGTGGATAAAAAAAAGTCTACACACCCCTGTTAAAATACCTGGTTCTTGTGATGTAAAAGAATGAGACAAATATATATCATGTCAGAACATTTTCCACCTTTAATGTGACCTATAACGTGAACAATTCAATTGAAAAACAAACAGAAATCTATGAGGGGGAAAAATAAAAAACTCACAATAAACTGGTTGTATAAGTGGGCACACCCTGAAACTAATACTTTGTTGAAGCACCTTTTGATTTTATTATTGCACTCAGTCATTTTGGGTAGGAGTCTACTAGCATGGCACATCTTGACGTGGCAATATTTGATCATTCGTCTTTGCAAAAGCGCTCCAAATCTGTCAGATTGCGAGGTCATCTCCTGTGCACAGCCATCTTCAGATCACCCCACAGATGTTCGATTAGATTCAGGTCTGGGCTCTGGCTGGGCCATTCCAAAATGTTAATCTTCTTCTGGTGAAGACATGCTTTTTTGTATTTGGATGTGTGCTTTGGGTCGTTGTCGTGCTGAAAGGTGAACTTCATCTTTGGCTGTCTAACGGACACCTGAAGGTTTTGTGCCAAAATTGCCTGGTATTTGGAACTGTTCATAATTCCCTCCACCCTGACTAAGGCCCTGGTTCTAGCTGAAGAAAAACAGTGCCAAAGCATGATTCTGCCACCACCATGCTTCACTGTGGGTATGGTGTTCTTTGGGTGATTATGGCCAAAAAGTTCAAGCTTGGTTTCATCAGAACATAACACATTTTCCCACGTGCTTTTGGGGGACTTGATGTTTGTTGTTGCAATCTTCATCCAGGCTTGGATGTTTTTCTTTGTAAGAAAAGGCTTCAGTCTTTCCACCCTACTCCATAGCCCATTCATATGAAGAATACAGGAAATTGTTGTCACATGTAGCACACAGCCAGTACTTGCCAGAAATTCCTGCAGTTCCTTTAATGTTGCTGTAGGCCTCTTGGAAGGCTCCCTGACCAATTTTCTTCTCGTCTTTTCATCAACTTTGGAGGGACGTCCAGTTCGTGGTAATGTCTCTGTTGTGCCATATTTTCTCCACTTGATGATGACGGTCTTCACTGTGTTCCATGGTATATCTAATGCTTTGGAAATTCTTTTGTACCCTTCTCCTGACTGATATCTTTCAACAATGAGATCCCTCTGATGCTTTGGTAGCTATCTGCGGACCAGGGCTATTGCTCTGAGATGCAACTAAGAAAATGTCATGAAAATCCTACTAGAACAGCTGAACTTTATTTGTGATTAATCAGAGTCACTTTAAATGATGGCAGGAGAGTAATGACTTCTATTTAACATGAGTTTGAATGTGATTGGTTAATTCTGAACACAGCCACATCCCCCGTTATAAGAGTGTGTGCACACTAATGCAACCAGGTTATTGTAAGGTTTTTATTTTTCCTTTCTCCCCCATCAAAGATATCTGTTTGTTTTTCAATTGAATTGTTCACATTATATGTCACATTAAAAGTGGAAAAAGTTATGACATGATTTATCTTTGTATCTTTCTTTTACATCATCTGCAACCAACTAACTGCCTTATAGGCAATCGACACATGGCAGGGAACTGGAAAGTATGTGTGTACCTTCTCCAGCAGGTCTTTGGCCTCCTTGGTTATCCAACGAGGGTAATGAGGCACATCCATTCTGATGGACTCAAACAGCTCATCCTCATCATCACCCTGGAAGGGCGACTGGCCAATCAGCATCTCATACAACAGCACCCCAAATGACCACCAGTCAACAGAGAAGGTGTATTTTTGTCCCAGCAGGATCTGAGGAGGGACGAAGAGACAGATTGAATATTACTACTACACTCCACATCAATAAACAGACTAATGAATACAGGAGAAAGTGTAAATTGCTTTTGGAACACTACACTGTATTGAAAGACACACACACACACACACACACACACACACACACACGTTTGTATGGCTATCCTCATGGGGACCAGAAAATAACCCTAACCCCTACCCTAACCTTAACCTTAACCTCAATAAAGTAACATTTATGCCTAAACTTTACCTAGATGTTAAGCCTAATCTTAACCCTAAACTTAACCAGCAATGCTTGGACCTTAAAGAAACCCCAACTAACTCTATAATGAATTGTAAGTTTGACCCTAAACCTTGAGCCAGAAATTGACCTTTGCCTCATGGGGATATTTGGTCCCCATGAGTATAGTTAGACCTAAAACACACACACACACACACACACACACGTTTGATTTTCTGTCCTTGTGGGGACCTTGAAACTAACTAAGCCACATTCTTTATCTCTTATCCCTAAATATAATCCTAGCCTTAATCTAAATCTAACCCTAAACCTAAAAGTAACCCCAATTCAGACAGTAACTTAATTGTCATTTTCCCCCTAACCTAACCCTTAAGCGGGAATTAGCATAGTCCCTGGTGGGGACCTGCCCACAAACTTTTTTCACACTGTCCTATCTTTTTAAGGGTATTTTGGGTCCCCAAATATCCACATCTAGTCTACACACACCTCTGGAGCGATATAGTCTGGTGTCCCACAGAACGTGGTGGCCCGATTGTCTCCAAACACATTTTCCTTGCACATCCCAAAGTCAGCAATCTTAATGTGGCCATCCTTGTCCAGCATCACATTGTCCAGCTTCAGGTCCCTGTAGTAGGGAAGAGAACATGGGGAGGGCTCAGTCGGCTCCTTAAGTTAAGTCAATTAAGTCCATCTATAACGCACTAACACAGGAGGAAATTCATGTTCACCTGTAAATTATTCCTTTGGAGTGGAGAAACTGCAGTCCAATTATGATCTCTGCAGAGTAGAACCTGGGAAGAAAAGTCATAGTGGCTAAATTACTTGTTTGTGCATCTTCTTTATGAAAGACCTATAGCCAGATGTTAACCAAAACCCTGGCAGAGACAAACTAACTACTTGGCTGGTGGTGGGTGAGACAGATCAGTAGACTCACATGGCTCTGTAGAGGTCAAAGCGACCCTTATCCTGTATGTGGAACATCAGGTCTCCTCCATTCAGGTACTCCATCACAAAAAACAGGTGTTCCTAGAAAAACAAACACAGTAATATCAGTTACACTGCTATCCTACATACAAGGATAGAGACTCTGTCAGTCATAGGAAATAATGGTTTCAGGAGGTTTGCGTGTGTTGGAGGTGTGGTGATAGAGGATGGACACTTATAAGGACATATTTAGCCATTGAGATGGGGAGGGGCGTCACCTTGGACTGGAAGGTGGAGTAGAGGTGTGTTAGGAAGGGGTTGTCCCATGCCAGAGCCAGGACTCGCTTCTCCACCATGGTACATTCCACGTCGTCATCCATCAGAACCACATCCTTCTTCAGGGCCTTTACAGCAAAGAATTGCCCTCGTCCCTTCAGCTCAGCCAACAGGACCTGGAGCCCCGAACAGGGGTGATTTTGTCAGGCATCATACTCCCACAGAGAGAAAACACACATCCTAGGAACTTCCAGGGACTTTGTGTAAAACCAGGGACATTTCAAAGTTCACAGAATATTGCAACCCTATCTTTTGTTGAACATACTGAACAACTGTAAGAACAGAGTCTCTGGGTTGCTATTGCTACTCGGACAATAGAGAATACAGACTAAAGTAGACTAGCTGTCAGCAGTTGATAAGTACACTAGACACTTTTAGACAGCAAGCACAGTTGTCTTGGGCCTATATTACCTTTCCGAAGCTGCCCTTCCCCAGCACCTTGTGGAACACAAAGTTGTCGATGGTGAGGCGGGGCTTGTTGGTAGGGACAAGGCTCTTACCACCCTCCCACAGCTTTTCATAGCCTTCTGCTTAACACACACAGCACATACATGCATTCATGTTGATAGATGGACAAACAGCTTCTACATATATTGTGGATTCCTTAAGCAATAAGGCCCTAGGAGGTGTGGTATATGGCCAATATACTGTACCACAGTTAAGGGCTGTAATTGGCTATGTCCCACAAACCATAATGGGCCGTTGTTGCTATTAAATTGCAGTTAACTAAGTAATTAGGATGGGACAAATAGAAAATGGTGGCATACCCGTAGTATATGCTCTGTAGTATATGCTCTGATATACAACACCTTTTGGCCAATGGGCATTCAAGGATCAATCCACCCAGTTTACACCGATTAGCCATAACATTATGATCACCTGCCATATTATGTAGGTCCACCTATCTCCGCCAAAACAGTCCTGACCCGTCGAGGCATGGACTCCACTAGACCTCTGAAGGTGTGCTGTGGTATCTGGCACAAAGACGTTAGCAGCAGATCCTTAAAGTCCTGTAATTTACGAAGTGGGACCTCCATGGATCAGACTTGTTTGTCCAGCACATCCCACAGATGCTCGATTGCATTGAGATCAGGGGAATGTGGAGGCCAAGTCTTGACCTCACCTTGACCTCATTGTTGTGTTCCTCAAACCATTCCGGAACCATTTTTGCTTTGTGGCAGGGCACATTATCCTGCTGAAAGAAGCCAGTGCCATCAGGGAATACCGTTGCCATGAAAGGGTGCACATGGTCTGCAACAAGGCTCAGGCAGGTGGTACGTGTCAAAGTAACATCCACATGAATGGCAGGACCCAAGGTTTCCCAGCAGAACATTGCCCAAAGCATCACACTGCCTCCATCTAATTCCCATAGTGCATCCTGGCGCCATGTGTTCTCCAGGTAAGCGACACACGCACCCGGCCATCTAGGTGAGGTTAAAGTGATTCATCAGACCAGGCCGCCTCCTTCCATTGCTCCGTGGTCCAGTTCTGATGCTCACATGCCCATTGAAGGCGCTTTCGGCAGTGGACAGGGGTCAGCATGGGCACAGTGACTGGTCTGTAGCTATGCAGCCCCATAAGCAAACAAACTGTGATACACCTTTCTATCAGCACCAGAAATAACTTTTTCAGCAATTTGAGCTACAGGAGCTCGTCTGTTGGATCGGATCACACGAGAGAGCCTTCCCTCCCCATGTGCATCAATAAGTTATGGCCGCCCATGACCCTGTCACTGGTTCCCTGATTTTCCTTCCTTGGACCACTTTTGATAGGTACTGACCACTGCAGACCGGGAACACCCCACAAGGGCTCCAATTTTGGAGATGCTCTGACCCAGTCGTCTAGCGAACACAATTTGGCCTTGTCAAAGTCGCTCAAAACCTTACGCTTGGCCATTTTTACTGCTTCTAATGCATCAACTTTGAGGGCAGAATGTTCACTTGCTGCCTAATATATCCCACCCACTGACAGGTGCCAAAGAGATTATCAGTGTTATTCACCTGTCAGCAGTCATAATGTTATGGCTGATCGGTGTAAAACGCAGAACAACTTTAGCTCTCAGCTGTAGAAATGACTGCTACTCACCGTTAAGGTCTACTCCTGGGCTTTTGTTGAAGTCCTGGTAGATTCCTATGTCTGTTGACTCAGAGCTGTTGGATTCAGATCGTCTTGAAGATCTCTGAAGGGGGTAAAATCTCATTACAATGTGGTTATGAAATGTCCATTAACGATTCTATAAAATACATTATTAATATGTACAAATGTCATTATGGTCTGGCGTATATCCCCGGCTTTCTCACCTGGCTAACTTGGTTGAGGGCCTCAGCCAGAAGTTTCTGGTTGATTCCGCAGAGATTACCCACTTTATTCTGACACTTGTGATGGACGTTCATAGAACAGTCTGATGGCAGAGAGAAAAGCAAACTAAGACATTAAACGTGAACATTATGACGGAGAAAAGGGACTGTGATGCTAAATATTGGGGGTATTGTAGATAAAGACATGAAGGGAGAGCCCAACCTTCACACTTCTGGCCTTGCTTGACCATTCCCCACAGCATACTGCCACAGTGGTCACAGAAGGTGGGACTCATGTAGTTGTGGGTCTTGAAGCGATGTGGCATGTCAATCTTAAAGCGCTCCTTCTGGAACTGTGGACATATCAGCAATGAGTTAGTCCATATTAGCTAAGGGCTATGCCTAAAGACCTGGGGAGTGGGGACCTTTCAGGCCATTTCACAGGGAAGTCCCAACCACTAAACCCTGAAGAGTCGGCCCCTGATATTTCACAGCGAAGTACCGACGACTAAACCCTGAAGAGTCGGCCCCTGATATTTCACAGGGAAGCCCCTGGCACCGTGGTCCAGTACATACAAAATGACATTCAGTGGAAAGTAGTTGGAGTAATGCAGGTTGTTATGGGAGGTCAGGTCTTGTTGCTTACCATAGTGTCTCTGCTGTTGGCTGCCGTCCCCGTGCACCTGCCAATTATTTTGTCGATGCATTTCTTATGGATCGCGGCGTTGCATTCTGGGACAGAGAAAAGTCCACATTAAGGCCAGCTGATGGTAAAGATGCTCACGGATACGATAAACGTCTGTGTACTTTCTGAAGTGAATGACTGAACAGTATACCGCTACAAAGCAGAGTCCATGAAGCAGAAACATTTTAATGGCAAGAGGTCAGAGAGACACTTACGTCTGCACTTGTAGCCTTGCTTGTTGAGTCCCCTGTTCAGAGAGAAAAAGGATGAAAGGGAAACACAAAAACTGTATACACCTTTGGCACTCCAAACAGCCCACTGACAGGTGAAAAGAAAATCACAACAAGGTATTGATTTGTCAGTCAAAATAAACAATGGTAGCTTGTTTATTGGTAGACGTCTGTAGTGTCCTTTTCACCTCATCGAACGCTGGACCACCATAACAAATCTCAATAGGTGGTTTAGGTATGCCATTACATGGGTGGTGGGGAGGGTACACTGTTCCTGTTCTTCTCCACTGCGCCTCTATTGACTTCACATTTGACCAAATTCTTGACGAACCAACTCCTTCAGGTTTGCAGTTAGGTTTAAAATAAATCTTCCAATAGCAGTTTCCTTCAACGGCATGAAGGGGGCAGCGCTGCCTTGGTGATTGTGCGGACATTGCTGGAACATTGCAGGAACACCCTGGGTGACTCACACAGCTCACAGAACCAGTCCCAGAAGTGTTTTTGTTGGGCGGACTACTGCGTTTCGGGGGAAATTCCAGCTGTTATTCAGTCTACTTAGAGCGGCGACTCTCAGACTCGATGGCGGATCATTAGTGTCTGGAGAACCCAGAATGTAATTAAACTCAAAACTGCTGAGGAGTAGTTGTCCTGGCACCGTGGTTTCAAGCTGACTCATCATTGTTTGCATATTATAATGAAGAAGAGTAATGCCAAATCCTGCAGAAGCCATACAAAATTATAAATGATTTTAAAAACAATACATTTGTGCTACTTTTCTGCCATTCAGTAAGCTGCAGCATTGGGAGACCAGGGTCCTGCTGAGGGCGGAACGATTGGCCGGCACCATTCAGGATTTCTGGGTTTGTAATTGAATTGGGTTGCCATGCCTTGTTGCTCTTTAGCAACAGGTTGTGTTGGCTTATGGTGGCTTGGGTGCCTCTCAGTAGAGGTCTTTATGGATTCATCAGAATCCAATTTAAAGTTATCTGATGTCAGACTGGTTGGGATACAACATTATGTAATTGACCGTTGGATCCCGATTTGGACTTTGCATTGGATCTTGGAGATAACGTCACATAACGTCTGAAAAGAAAATAGGATCATATACAGTATATGTATATTAATAAATACCCTATCATTGCCATTTGCTCCTCTTAAAAAGTTATTTCAACATTGATCTCTCTTCCTCACATGCCTCGCAACTATCTCTGTGTCTGGTTGGAGAGCAACATTAGGGTTTCACTTGTTTCAAGTTGCACTTGTTACAATTTGCTGGAGTCCATAGCAAAGTCTAGTGTTCAGGTAACATATTTTATAATGATTCCACTGGAGATATGTGATCACAAGCTTTTTAATTACAAGGCGTGGTGGTTAGACTTATTAAGGACAGCTGTGAACGAACAGGAAATCATTTGGCGGTTACTGTAGCAGGTGTAAGGTTTGTGTCAGGTGGTTTCTGTTTCTCACCAGACAAACTCCCTGCAGACAGAGCAGAAGGTGGGCTGTCCGAAGAAGGTGGCGGTGAACTCGTGGTTCTTGATGAAGTGGACCTTGGCCTGTTTTATTGCTCCCCTCCTTCGGTTCAGTGTCATCACCCCTTCACCATCCTCATCCTGACGCCCCTTCACTGTCGACTTAAACGCTGTGGGGAAACGGGATCATTTTAAACGGGATTACCCTGTTTCAGTGAGTGATGTCATGAACTATCAAAATGGCAACACTGGAAACTTTTTTTTTTTTGTGGAGCATAATGGAATCATGCACCCATCTACCAGGAGATTTATTCTAATCTGATACTAGTTACTGTATGTCAGCACGGATGTCTCAGACAGAGATGGTCTTGTTGCTATACAAACATCAATCACCAAATTGGAAAAGATTAAGGAAAAGGGGGTGTGTAAAGAATTAGGTCAGCTGACAGATTATGCAAGCCAATGGGAATGCATCAAAGGTCATTGGAAACACCAAGAAAGATTTGTGAGATAGGTAAACAAAGTAAGAGGGCAGTAGGAGGACAGAAAGAGGGTGAGAACGGAGGCCAGAAAGATAGATAGACAGAAAGATGAACAGATATAAATAGAAAAAAAGAAAACACAGGCTGATGAGACAAACATATTTCCCCTTTGCCACAGCATCCCAATGACTGCTCTGTAGAGCAGATGCTGCAGGCTACTCCATCTTACCCAGGGCTGACCCAAAGTAAGTTTAGCCTAGCTGGGCCCCTCTCACCTACAGCCCCCTTTCTGTCTGGGGCCCAAACAGTATGTGGCTAGAGCAGACCCGGCAGCCTACTAAAGCAGCATATTTATTTACCACTAGAGGGCACTACCTACTCAGTAACAATTGTGTCAGAGTGCACTTGGAGAATACAGATACAGGCATAAAGTGTATATCCTGGGCATGTTTAGCCGGTTACCTGCTGTGTCCGTGTCCTCCACAAAGAACTGAACAGTCATCTGAACCTTCCCGGTAGGCTGAAGATCTACCCAGAATTCAGCCGAGCCGTTGGCTTTCTTACAGCGCTCCGCCAGCACGGACACGCCCACAGTGGCCTCGGCCAACTGCTCCTCCGCGGTCTTCATCAGAGCCACCTGTAGGACACGACCCTCATAGATGTGGGCGTCGAAAGAGGACCTCCAGGCTGGGAACATGGTGGGCTTCCTCTGCACCAGGGTTTTCCCCCGCTCTGGAGAGCCACCGGACCAAAAACAACAGTCACTTCAAAACTGTTGCTCTGGGTTTTTGTGTGGGGGGAGGGGGGAGTGAGAAAGGAGCAAGTAACAGCAGGGTGTGTGTAAACAGTTAGTGACCCATGGGTAAACGCTACAGACCGGTGCTGAGGGACTCCTTCATCTTGACGGCGCAGAACGGCGCATCAGTCAGGGGGGGCAAGACCCCCACGTCAAAAGCATTGAAGCTGATCCGCAGGAATGGCGCCATGATGAACGCTCACCCAGAAGCCTCCTACGAAGACAGAACCCTGAAACACAGAGGAGATTATTAAACGTGACCTCATGCAGTGGCACACAACCACACCAACCCTTGAAACTTGTTGCTGGCATCCAATTCAAAGCGGGCATATATTTGTCAAGGAACAATTGATAATTTTCCCGTTTCAACATTTGATGTGTCTTTGCACTATTTTCTCTTTAAACTCCCTAATATGGCTCCTCTCTAGGTTTCAACCATATTAGGGAGTTTTTCCTGGCCACTGTGCATCAACTCATGTTGTTGCTTAGTCTTTGGGGTTTCAGGCTGTGCATCTAAAAACACTTTGTGACAACTGCTGATTTAAAAAGGGCTTTATAAATACATTTGACTGATCAGCAGAGGACTTTGGCCAGCATGTGGCTTGTGGCCTCCACATTCTTACAAACCAGTGAAGGCCCGACAACAATGATCTGAAGAAAAACAAGCCAACAGGCTGCACACATAAGTCAAAAGATCCAGGACTTTTACTGAATGTACCAGTTCGTGTTCATCAAAGCCAGACAGCTCACTCCGCAGCTCTGTGCAACCAAATATTTAATAGGTGACAGCCTAAATCTTTAGTTGCATTTTTAAGATACTATGTAGTTCTAAGTAATTTTTCTTGATTTATGACACAATTAGTTTCAACAAGTGACACTTTGGGGAAATCTTGTCTTGCATAATGCAACAGGCTGTTGATTGGGCAGTGAGTGCAAATGGTGAACCACCCTCTTACACTGGAAAGGCTACTTCAGACCAACTATTTAGAAACAGCTGAGCTACAGCGCGTCAAAGAGCTAGCATGCCGAAGAGGTTGCATCAAGTTACATCATAGTATCCTTGAAACATCTCAGAATTCCTCCAAGACGTTCCCGAGAGCCATTCCTTGGGAGATTTGTGTTGCAACAACACCATCGCCACACTTTGGTCTTTGTGACCGTAGTCATGAGGATTAACAGGCATTTCTTGGAAGAGCTACTCCCTCTCCAATAAGGCTACCTCTCTTGACCCAAGTCATTCAGAAGTCCAATGGCAGTGCCCCATCTACAAACGTAGCATTAGCAATGGATATTATCTGGTCTCACTCTTTAACATATCTGAATCCACAGCGTATTCAAAGCTGGAGTTCTGAGGTACTAGCACACTGTATGTAAATAGCTTAGGGTTTGATAGTAATTTTCACATTATTGCCTAAGTGTGTATTACAAATCGTGTGATTGCAATGTGGGTAGATAGATCTTGCAACATGACAATGATTCAAAACACTGTAGGAAATCTACAACAGAATGACATAACACAAAGATATTGGAGGGTTATGGAATGATGATATAGTTGTTAAAGCTTAAGGGTTTGCTTAAAGATAAAATACATGTATCTATTTATCTGGCGTGCCCAAATGTCTTCGGCACATCCCGATTGTCTTTTGTTGAAAATGAATAGGCAGTAGTGGTTTGCCAGCTCAGTGCTGTTGTCTAGTGTATCAGGATCAAAAGGATGCAGTACATTTCTGTTAACTGTTTTTTACAGAAAACCGAAAACGCACATAGAAGAGGGCAGGAAATGTAGGATGCTAAGTATTAAGTATAGTGTATGTTTCAAGTGGAATGTATAGATGTGCAATGAAGGCAAATACAGTGCAAATGGCAATTCTAAATGAGCAATGAGGGAAAATAGAGGAGGGCAGAAAAATGTACAAGTATTAAGTATATGTATGTACGAGTGGGAAATTAATAGTTGTGCAATGAGGCAAATGCAAGTACAAATGGCAATTTTGACTGTGCAATTGAGCAAGTCAGAGATGTAAGGTAGTCTGTGCAACTGAAATGCAGGCACAGCAGCACTGAGGTTTCCGAGGTAGATGTGTACATAGTAGTACAAGGGAGTAGTGCAACAGGGTCCCTGAGAGGCAGAACTAAGCGGTGGGCGGGTGGGTATGATTAGTGGTATGGTAGTGTGAGTGGCTCACAGAGTTCAGCAGGGTTACAGTAGCTGGAGAGAAACTGTTCCTGAGCCTGCTGGTGCGGGAACAAAGAGACCTGTACCACCTGCCTGATGATAGGAGGGCAAACAGTTTGTGGCCTGAGTGTGAAGGGTCCCAGATGATGCCAGGTGCCCTGCACAGACACGGCTTGCCCTGGAGGTCTACGATGGCTGGTAGCTGGGCACCCGTGATGTGCTGGGCGGTTTTCACCACCCATTGCAGGGCCTTCCGGTCGGCCACGGAGCACCCGCCAAACCACACTGCGATGCATGACGCACTGACGTTTATGTGATTAATTACAGATTTTGACAGCCCTAACCACACATCAGGGCTGTCCAAAAGAATGCGTTAATTCATGTGAATAATTATGCTGAACATCGTTACTTATTTTGTTACAGTTAATGCATTTTTCTTTTTTAAGTCTCAGAACCGCATGCCTGGCTACCTTCCCTACTGTACCTTACACCTCTGCCTATTCAAGTAATCAACCTGACGGCATTTGGAAATCATTTAATAAAGACACACTAATTTGACGGGGGCCAATCACCTATTAAAAGCTACCTGTTAATCAAAGTACAATACCTCGATAAGCATTGGTGAGATTCGGTGTTGGATAACATGCCCGCAGCTTTCGAGAGAGGGGCTGATGAGTGTTTTATTAAACAGAATGTGTTTTATTAAACAGAATGTGTTTTATTAAACAGAATCCTAACATAATTGTTATTGGTGCCTTGATCAAGTGCACGATGGTAGAACTACTAGATCATAGACCAGTAACGTTCTATTTTGATTTACATGGGATACCAATAGATTCTGCCAGTCACTGTGATTATTTGAGGGGAGACATATAAGGGCCGTTACACACCTTGTTCTAATGGGCCAATTTTAATTAAAAAAATCAAGCAATGTCCATAGCTGACAATAAAACATAATGTCCTTAACATAATGTACTGCCTTTCAAATCTGATTTAGGATCCAATTTGCACACAATCTATTGTAATTAATTGCAATTAACTACACACCTTTATACGATTCATTATTCAAATAGTTTGACAGTACTAGTTCATATATACTTAAAGAGAGGAATATCAACCATTATGGATGTGAAATTGTCTGTTATGGCTGTGATGTTGTGCATGTGTTTTTTATATGAAATATTTATTAAGGACATTTCGTTATAATACATAACATAGGTGTCAGGTACATGCATGTGGTCATCTGAAAGGTTTACCTCAAAGAGACCAAACATTGGCACAAATGTGGATTCTTTAAAATTAACTTATTGGACATAATTGGTTTTCCAGCAGCTAGGGTGGCTTGAGATCAAGAGGAGTGAACTGGTTGAGTGAAACTTTTCCACTGTCGTCTCCACACACTCTCACACACAAAATTCAGTTACTAAATAAACAAAAATAGTTATGGTTGCATGGGAATCCCTGCTGTAGGAAGTAGACCTTGGAGTCAAGCAGTAAACAAGCCAGAAGGCAAGTTAAAACTAGGTGCCAGCGGCCTGAAACCGTTTACAATACATTGTGTAACATTTTAAAATGTCAAACACATAGAAAATGCAGTACATGTTTTATACAAACAACCATATACACAATGTGCTGTGAAAGAGAGATCCCTTGTCTCCCCAGAGAGTGGAAAGAATGAGCACAGGCATCTGGAGAGGGAGTGGGAGGAGGAAACTGGGAGAGCAGGGGAGGAGAGAGAGACTGAGGGAAACCTTGGAGTGGACAGTTAAGGCTGACGGACATGAACATTACCGACACCCACAGTCATCAGAGCTCTCAAAAGTAGACTGACATAGAAGTTAGATGTTTCTCTGTCTGTTCTCTTTAGGGAATATGACTTGGAACCATTGAGATCCTTATATTTAGATAAGGATCTCAATTAGCAAATCACTATATTGCTTTTAAGCTAGAATTAGCGTACACATAGAACAAGAAACGACAGAGGAAAAGCGTTGATAATTTAGTGAGTGTGTTACGTACTGATGGCAAACACAGTAGTTCTGTGCTGAAAAAGGGAAAGAGGAACTTGCTGAGACAGTTTACAACCCTCAAGGGGGGGGGCGGTGGTCCTTGGGCTGATCAAACTTCCCCTCAACATAAACATTTTTCTATTGCACATGAAAAAATACATTGCACACCCTCTGCAATTAACTGAGCAAATTATCCCTAGCTCCTAAATGGCTACCTCCTCTCTTCTGCTGTAAAATAATACTGGCCTGGTAAAATAAGTACAGTAAAGAAGTAAACAGATTGTCAGACTTCACCTCATAGAGCTCAGAGAAAAAGCAAGATCAGATCTGTATGGGTGTGGATATCAGTCGGGAAGGAATGTTCAGGGGACAACAAAGAGGTGTACAAGAGGTTGGCAGGTAGGACAGACGTCATATGAGCGGGTGGAAGAAACCTCAGCACCAAACACAAGGCCCTGCCCAAGCAGGACCAGCTGGTTTATGACGGGAGTTTCTGTTTGGATCTGTTCTCACTATTATCAGCTGCCCTCTTATCTATGGGACAATGACTGTGGGTTTCCATCATGTCATCACGGAGAGTTGGTTATTTCCTGCATCTGTTCAGACTCTGGACTGCAACATGCATCATAGTCATGTCAAAATATAGTAAAGCAACCTTTGTCTGTTAGTAGTTGTTTAAAGTCACATGGTGCATACACAAATATGTCATCTGTGACACTGGATGATGTCCTTAGAGACTATAAAGGAGGAGGCCCTGGCAGCGGACATTTGTAGGGGACTGGGCAGATGCTGCAGCAAAGCCAAGATAAGGGTTTTCATTCATAGTTGGTGAAATAAACCAGGCAAAACGGTACACAACATTTACATTAAAAAAAATTTAAAAAAAATACATAATGTTGGGGAAATGACACTGAGGATAAATATAATCATATGATAAAATCCAAATAACCATTTGTCAGTTGTGCCTTCAACGTTCTCCCAGTCAGAGCCAAGCACGCCCCCTAACTTGGAAAAAACGATCCGATCAATACCAAATATACAATGGCTTTAGACACTATTCAGGATAAATCACTTGCTCCACATTCTGTTTTGTACTGAATTTATAATTGATTCAGTTCCTTTTTTTACCATTAATCTACACACAATATCACAATGACAAAGCAGAAACACGTCTGTAGAAATCTTGCCAATTTCTTGAGAAATTAAAATATCTCATGATAATAACAATGAACAGACCAACAAACCAACTGCGTTACACTTCTCCCTTTCGATTACATCTGTGAAATCTCTCGTGTTTAAATGTAATAAATTATATACGCAATCTTTAACACAACAAAACGTAGAAAAATTAAAGGGGTCCCGAATACTTTCTAAATCCACTGGATGTTCAACATACAAACACAAAATCAATAACCGTCATAAGGTAATCACATTTCCTAATTATACACACAATTAATATTATTGCAGTCCGCAGTAAGCAGAAAAATAGGCTTTACCATAGTAATAAGAACCTGAGTGATGTGCTCTGTTATCTTGGTCCTGTTTAACATTCTAGCAGCAGCATTCTGAATGAGCTGCAGCTGTTTTATAGTCTTTTTTGGGGATCTTAGATTTGATAGTTACAAAATGTGTTCATGGCCACAGTGCAACAAGCTGTTCTATGGTCAGTATCTTCAAAAAAATATAAAAATGCTATAGAATATAAAACAGTCGCAAGAACGTGCATTATCCGTCATTAGCTGATTGTTACTTTTACACAGAGGTTATTCCTCTGATAGCACCAGAACTGGCATTACAGTCCCAGCTCAGTGCAAAGACTGAGGAATTGGAGTGATGTGCTCTGTTCTCTTGGTCGAGGTTAACGTTCTATGAGCAGTATTCTGAATGAGCTGCAGCTGTTTTACAGTCTTTTTGGGGAGTCCAGTTAAGAGGCCATTACAGTAGTCAACTCTACTAGAGATAAAAGCATGGATGAGCTTCTCTTGGTCTTTTTGGGACAACAAGCCCTTGATTCTGGCTATATTTTTATGATGATAGAATGCTGTTTTGGTGACCGCCTTAATGAGACTGTTGAACATGAGGTCTCATTCTATCAGAACCCCAAGATTACTCTCTTGGTCCCTGGTAATTAGGGCCCGAGAATCCAGCTCTTTATTAATACTAGTTCTCTTACCTATGTGGCCCAACACAATAATATCAGTTTTATCTTTTTTTAAATTGTAGACAATTTTGTTTCATCCAGGTATTTATGTGCTCTATACAATGACACAGTCTATTTAGCTGTTGTCATACGGTTGGAAATCCATATTTATTTGAGTATGTGAGGAATAGAGGTACAGCAATGGTAGAACCAATGTTGGCCCAACGCTTGCCCACACCGGCAGTAGTAATTTGTTTTCTCAGCTATTAGTCTGGAACAGAACACCTCCCCGACAAATACCACAAAAACAGCTGAGCCATCTGATTTGTCCCTCAAAAAGTCATGGATTGCCCTTGTGCCAGAACACTGGGGCAAATGAGCCTTTTTTGAATGTATCAATGGCTTTCATACTGTGATTAGAGATGACCCGCTAACTCATCATCCTGACGTCACCACAAACAACCTCAACACAAATAACTTCAACAATGGCAGTCTTGTGAGTTTGTATTTACCAAATTATAAATGAGCATATTATTTCAGTTTTAGCAATCAGGCAAGAATCACTGCTGTCACTTGCCTTCCTCTGCCATTTTTACAATTGTTAACAACAAAGATTTGTGCATTTCATATTCATGGAAAATCACCTGAAATATCGGTCTTGCTGCCAAGATACATTGGTTTTCCAATATTTTCCTTTATTTTTTGTATGATAAAACTGTTTGATTCTAAACAATACCATTTTAGGAATGAGGATTTTTTAAATAATTTTAACAAACACTGAAGTGAGTGGGCAGCAAAGTCAGTAGTATCTGCAGACTGGGAATAACACTCAACATCCTCAATGCACCACTAAAAGTATGTTAATTTTCTGTTTTCAAATTGGAAAAAAGGCAGCACATTTCTTGATAAGTCTATGATAAAAAGCCATTAAAAACAGCTTCAAATGATGAAAGGACCAGATTTCAAATTAGAACTGAAACAAGAAAACAAAGAGCATTTGGCCATGAAGCCTTAAACCTATTCACTGTTAGAATGCTGCCTCGAGCTAGAGGGCGTGCCATAACCCCTGTATCTAATTTCAAAAACATGTTAGACCAGAAACCAGATTTCTGTTGTTACAACATATAGACACAGGTGAAATGTGAGCCTGTGTGGGTGGAAAGACCTGCACTAGGTCTTCCAAACATGTTATACTGAGACTGGTCAGACAATGTACCAGGAAGTATAACTGAATGCGACCTATTCCCACAACACACAGGCCAAATGGTGAAACCAGAACACGTTGACCTTGTGACTGTAGTTATATGCCTACCCTAAGTCAAGTAGCCTTTTCCAGACCGCGTCAGTGGAGCTAGCCAAGAAGAGCAAATGTCTGAGAGATTGAGTAAATAGCGTAGTCGTTAGAGACACAGCGTCTCACACAGCCGACCGGGGTTTGATCCTCACCATGGGCCAAACAAATTAGGCATTAGGATTGACTAGAACTTTGTGTTGTATTGCGCTGGACAAACTGTACCGGCGACAAATATACTGCTCTCATTTTCAATTTACATAGTGTAGTTCAAATGGAGCAGTGGTTAGCTATTCAGCTGCCTATTTGTTTTTTAAAGAAATTAACCAGCCATGGAGTGATTGGAGTCATTGTTTTCATTATAGGTTCTGTATAGCTATTAGCTAGCCATCTTCAATAATCTCTTTCTAATTTAATGTGTGGAAGGTAGTGTTGCGATCCAGTTATACCTGTTTTTGGTTTCAACGTAGGGAACCGTGGAGTTGACTAATTGGTTTGACAATGCAATTAAGCAGACACCACATCTCTACACACATATCACATGCACCCACACCCACTGTTTAAATAGAGTAGTGGTTAAAGACACAGTCTGTCACATAGTAAACTGCTGATCGAATCGAGCTTGGGCAAGAAGTCGGCAGAACAAGGCTTGTCTGGTTCCTTTTCTTGTTTACATGTTATTTCAAATAGCATCAATGAACTGTAAGGTTTTTGCCACCGGCTGTTTTAACAGCTTATTAGCCATTCGTGAATGACATTGATACAATAACTACTGTATCAATATAGGTGAAAAGACAATCGTGAAGTCAGGAAAGTTTTTGTCTATCCTGAATAAATCCTAAGACATAAGTCGAAAATCCACCAGAAAAAGTCGTAATATAACAGTAAACAGTTTCATTTTACGCTTCCTATAACGTAGCTTCTGAAGGTTGTGGCCAGCAAAGTATTTGTCTATCCTGAACAAACCTATTTTGCCACTGGCCATTTTAACAGCTAATCAGCCATTTGTGAATGACCCTGATACAGTATCTATCAATATAGGTGACGATAACTGAAAAGACGAGGGAATCATGTAGCCAGAGAAGTATGTCTATCCTGAACAAATCCTAATATCCACCAGTTCTTTCCAACTGTTTTATTTTAGGCTTCCTATTACATAGATACTGAAGGTTGTAGCTAGCAAATCTTTTGTCGGTCCTGAACAAATCCTGAGGAATAATGTGTTTTGACAGTGACTGGAGGTGAACACGGGACCTGTTGTTCCGTAGTCTGTGTCTCTAACACAGACTACGGAACAACAACAAGAGACATTCCCTCTTCTTGGCCCTGCTCCACTTACGCGGTCCGACAAAAAACATTTGAAAAACATCGAAAAAACATTGAAACCATTTATGCTATTTAAGTAAACAGAAACGCTATGTCCTTATGTGGAAAAAGTACACTTTGTAGTTAGTTAGTACACTACCATCACATAAAATAACATAGGAATACTATGCACTAAACAGCTACAAATTATTGGAAAATAACTGGAGAGTACTAATACTTTTAAATATTACTTTTAATTAGTAATCAATACACAACCAATAAGAAGTAAATCACTCCACTGTCTGACAGAACATCTACAAATGGTGAAAATTCCAGACCACTGGCAATCTACATAAAACAGGTTCTCTCACCAAATTCAGCCCAAGAACTGATCGATAAATGCTCATAAACTCCAGGGCAACATCAGAACAACTTCATACAACCGTAAGGCATGGAGGCATTACGTTTTGGGGCTGCTTTGCAGCCCCAGGGCCTGGCCAACTTGCCAACCATGAATTACTTATTGTATGCAAAGCTATCTGTCAAAAAGCTAAAGCTGGACCAAAAGATAAAAAGATCAGAATCAAAGCACAGATCTCAATCCTATTGAAATGCTGGGTCAGAGGGGGTTTGAACCAGGCCGTTCCTCAAAGAAACTTGACACAGCTGAAGACATACTGTAAAGAAGAATGAGCAAATATTCCTCTCAGTCAACTGAAGAGGTTGATAGACAGCTACAAGAAAGTTACATTACGCTTTCAGACAAAGGGGTTAGCACCAGCTACTGAACTTGTGTACCTATTTTTCCAAAACTAGGAAAATGCATATGCATCTATTTCTATGAATAAATTATTGCAAAGTATAACCGTTTAGTGTCGTTTGTTAAATTATGTTCACACGTATCTGTCAATAGTGTTGAAGTTTAGATAACATATCAATTAGTAGACTAATGTAAAAAAGGTAAGGTTAAGGTTAGGTTTAGCATAAATAGGGAAGGATTAAGGTTAGGGTTTAGGTTAGGGAGAATGCTCAAACGTCCTCTTAGAGCAGTCAGCCTGTTTGAACTGAAATTATATTAGCTTGGCATGCAGCACACCCAGTCTCTCTGACATACTGTACTGTACACAGTCAGCCTGTGGGCTGGCTCGGGCTGTCTGTTCATTACATCAAATTAAGTGCCCCAGTGTGAATTCTGTTCATCCACTGAATATAGATCCTTTTAAAAATGGCTCTGGGTCCACAGTGCGTGTACTGTATGCCTCTCACCAGGGCAACATTACATAAACATGGCTGGTGCACAACGTTAGAATCAATGTTCCACAAACCATTTTCCATGCAATGGGATTCCTCCAGCCCCCGGCTGTGTTCCTCCCTTTATTCATTAAGCAGCTGAGGCCCACTGCAAAAGTTTTGCCACCGTTCCCCAGTAATGATTGATGTCATTGACTAATTGACTTTCCCAGTTTCAACACACACGCACATGCATGTTTATTTACTCTTGAAGGGCCTTAACCAAATACCTTATTCCCTCTTTGCTGGCCCTAAACCCAACCCTAACCTTAATAACCTAAATGTTATGCCTACTTAACCTAGCCTTAACGCTTAATCCTAAACCTGACCGGTAAAGCCTAAACCTAAAAGTAAACCAAATTTTAGAACATGAAGGCCCAAACTTTGAGGGTCCCCAAAACGTACACAGATATATGGTGGAACAAAACCTACACACACTGTTATACATTATAAGTGTGCATGTGAAGATATGTCAGACAATGCAGAACCCTCATGTGAACTCTAAGGCATATTCAAAAGGTATTACAAATCACCCATCACTTAACTTAAAAGTTAAAAAAATGGGGTTTAAATGTATTGCAGCCTTTTACCAAGGCATTGTGCAGCTGTTTGTATTGATTAGTTAGTAAGGCGGGTACAGTGGGCAACGTTAAGTCAGAGACCGATTCTGCTCTAGATAAATGTAATACAGTGACTGCAGACACACTGCCCTGACCTCTAGCTTCGTCGGTCGATGTCTAAGTGACCTGTGTGTGTGTGTGTGTGTGTGTTTTGTCTGCCCATTTATGCTCTAGGCTGTCCTGACCTCTGCCCATGTTTGGGGTAGCAGAGTGAGAATCCATGGAGGTTCTATTGACCTGGACCACAGTCAACCAGGTCACGACCAGCGCCAAGCGAGGACGGCCCTGCTCAAATCCAACAGTAATCTGTGCTGCTCTGTAAAGATGTCAAAAGAGCCATCTGGTGTAACTTCGCTATAATGGAAAAATGGAGTTGGATTTTCAATCTGGGTTTTCATTGAGAAAACATATAAAGGTGTGTATTAGTGATCACTTCGGCACGTGGAAACAGAATCTTACTCATAAATGCACGTGATTAAATACTCACTATGACCCTGACCTGGAAGACAGCCTCTCTCCAAAATAATTATAGAACCACCGCTGACTCCGCCCATCAGGTAACCTGGGCCAGAGAGCATTCCTTGAATAACCCCAGATAAGAACAAAGGAAGTCCTTGACTGGCTCAATTTTTACACTGCCGTAGAAAACAGGCTTCCTCAAACTTAATGTTGAAAAAATATTCAGCTTTGTATGTGTGAGAATGTGTTTGCATATTAGAGAGAGGTGAGAGTGGATTGTTTTGCGGACTGTCAGATATCAAGTAAATTCATCACAAAGGCATCAAGTAAGAATCTCCATTTAGTCCCTTACCTGTCTTATTTAGGCTAGCTCAATTGTTGTAGCTCTGTGTATAGTTTAACCAAACGAAGACAGGACCCTTTAACTGGACCTATGGTAGTAACTGACAAATCATGGTCTTCAGCCATAACACACGCATTTATTAGCAGTAATATAATGCTGGTTAAGAGGCAATCCATGTTCAGGTTCATTCTGGTCCTCTGCAGGCAATCTGCTTAGCTCTAAATGCTAAGACTGAACTAGGCCTTGCTCTACAGACTGCTCTTGTTCTCAAGCTGAAGATATTTTCTCCCCCTTCACTTCTCTCTCTCAAGTCATCCTCTCAGGTTACAGTCACTCTCACCATCTAGGTCTAAGAAAATAGAACTTTGTCAGAAGCAAAGAGAGAGACTTATACTATTCAGAGGACACAGTGTTCACTAAACAATGTTGGACAAAACTCTTAGGAATTAAAAGAGCTTGGCCTAGAATGCTTGGATTACTTCTAAGCGTTAGCACAATGTCTGAAGTCTTTGAATTCATCTGACTAAGTAAGTAGTGTTACAGAACCTACTGGTTTGACCATACTTATTATATGTAGTTATAGAAGGAAAGTAAGCGAGCAAATAACACAAGATTTGTAAAGTCACTTTATTTTATCATCGTCACTTTTGACTCATCTGCCCAATGTCTTAACAGGTGCTTCTAGATGCAAACTCTTTTTGAACACAATGGCCAATATGTCCGGGGAGAACTAAACACTGCATTCCACAGTAGTGACCCCATATCAAAGGTAAAGCAAGGTGATATTAGTGTGTTTTTTTTTGTGTTTTATTTGTTGCATAAGGACCTACAGTCAGAAACTGATATAACAACAACAGGAAGTGTTTATTTCAGTGATTACACACATACACACACACACACACACACACACACACACACACACAGTTATTGGGTTAAGCTCACTGTCAGTGTTGTTTGATAAAACTAACATGGTGAAAGTTTAGTTGTATATATTTGTATTCTGTTTGCAGGAAGCATTTCAGAACCAGACTTCCTGCATCAACTGTCATTCCACTCCATACACACTGGGCGAGATATTACCTTTGGACCTCAGTAATGAGTATCCCATGTTGCCACAAAAGATTGATGTGCAATTTTTTTTATTTACAATCGTTTATACTCTAAACATTTTATCTCCGATGCTAAATCTGTCATCAAGTCTCGTTCATCCAAATAAAACTGTCATAGTGTATAAACGTTCCAAGTCTCTGATGTTTTTGTGATAAAGCTGCGTGTGTGTGGTCTCCATTGGTGCCCATTTCTGCTTGGCTAACAGCTCACATTGTCTTAGGGTAGCACAAGCCGCAGACAGCACAATGCATCAGCCAGACTAGCAGGCAGACG